>NW_009954311.1:1361565-1413771 GCF_000747805.2 Chaetura pelagica | reverse complement strand
GCTGAGATCAGAATGAATATCTAGTGCAGTGTGTAAGAGCCAGACTGTACGAGCAGGCCTGTCTACATGCGTCCCTCATCTGACTTCAGTTATTGTTATGATGGGCACAGTTCCAGGGTTGTAATCATTGCAAAGAGTGTGTTTCCAAAGCTCTGCTCCAAACTCCATCATGCTGCTTACATTTTCAATTATTTTAGTAAGGCCCTTTCATCTGCAAGCTTAGCTCGTTTGCTAAATGCACATATTTACCTTCCCAATTATAAATCTTTTTACAGCTGTTTTGTACTCTCCTTACATACCTTCTAGTGTAGGATTTTATAATTCTTGGACTTTAGCCCTTGCCATTTTTAAAACAGCCTCTTAATAGAAAGACAGCAAATTAATAGATGGTGTGAAAAGCCACATAATTTTTATTACTTCTTTTTGAGAAGGTTTTTCAAATCTAAATTTATACAGATGAGTCAGTGTAGATGGGGAAGAAAGTTGAAAACATATTTTTGCTTTCAGTCAAGGATTGAACTTTTGTCTAGTGGTGTGTGGTGATGAGAGTGGACTGAGTTTGCAAGAGCAGCACATCAAGCTGCACGTCAGACTTTGCATTTTCAGTCTGGACCTTTATTCTCCTAGAAGAGGCTCAAAGTATGGAGAAAGGAGTTTACTCTGTTTAAGGAGGAGTGAGCATTACTTGTGTAATGTTGAGCAGTACTAGCACACAGACCTGTCAAGCCATGTCCAAATCTTTTTAGCCAGTTACACTGTGATTGGGGGAAGTCCATAAATAAAGGGAGGAACTGTTTATACTGCAGCCATTCCATAAAATACCCTCTCTGGCTCTGCTCCTTCAACGAAATACACCCCTTTCCAAAGTGGCAAGCAGGAGGAATATGTTTTGTTAGTCAAAAACTAAAAGGACTAATATGCTGCCAACCTGCCAAGGAAAGTTGAGGGAAAAGAGTGTCTTCCCAAGATTTTGGTGTAATGGGACCAGGGGACTTGGGGAACAACAAAGAGAAGGAGAGTTCTTTTGGCTTTGAAAAAGAGTGATAAAGACTACTTTGAAATAGAGAGGCTATCAGTAATGACATAGGACAGCAAGAAAGCCCCATAAAAAACGTGCTTTGCAACCAGGGTAGCTCTGCCAAGTCTTTGAATTGTCCAAACTTAAATGAAGGGGATTATGGTTTTGCTTCTACTATTATTATTTACTTAGGAAAAAAAAAGCAGAAAGCCAACCTTCACAAAAGGGCAAACCATTCTTCTGTTGCTTTGTGGTCCCAGTGCCCTCGTGTTCAGTGTGAAGGCAGAAGTCCAAGAAGTGAGATCATGTACAGATATTACTTGGGAAGAATATATGCTGACTATTATTGTGTGAAGCAATTATTTTTCTCCTGTTAAAAGAGCCACTTCAAGTAATACTTCTGTCTGGAGATAATCTTTGCTTCTCTGCTCTTACCTATGGGAATCATACATCTCTTCAATACCCAGAACAAATCTTTCTTCTTGCCTGCATCTCTCAGTACAGAGCATAGGGCTACCTGTCCAATGTGTTGAGGCACTTGTGGTTTCACTGTAAAAATCAGATTTTATTACCTCACACAAGCTCTGCAAGGAAGCACTGACTGCCTACTCAGTTGGCCTTTGTTGTGAGCCTGTAGTATTTTGTTTCCCTGGCATTTGTTGTCTTTGTTCAGTATTCTGACTAATGAAGACAAAATCTGGAGTCACACTTTTGTGGTTCTCTTCTGATCGTATTTGTTATTCTAAAATAACTGCCCCTGTGGCGGTGCTTTAGTTAGCAAAGCAAATAATGTCTTTTCAGATGAATGAGAAGCTTGCCTTCTTTTATGTCAGATGGCACAGCAACTTTAATAAATAAACAATAGTTGGGAAGTGCCTTTCAGCAATGTGGCTGTTCCTGCTCTTTTAATATACATGATATGATGGTTTTTAATTAAAATCTAGTAAAAATTCACACCTGTCACAAGAACCACCACTGGTAACAGCACTTGGGGCAGGTAAAGAAGCACTGAAGAGAGTTAGAGGATCACTGCAGTGGGTAATCTTGAGATGCAACTGCTCACTCTGTATTTAAATTGAATAATTTAGCCTTTTTTCTATACATGTTTCTAGTACAAATATCCTTTGGCAAAAAGCAATAGTAGAATAAAAAATTAAATCCATTTGGGAAAGAAATGTGGATAAACATTAAGGGTTTTTTCCTAAGTGAAGTTTTGTGATGTATGGTAATTATCTTTGAGCATATCAAGTGTAGCACATGTAATGCCAAGAAGATCTACAGTAGTGGATGGATAAGGGTAGTCTGAGAGTAGCTAGGGAAAAAAAATAATTGTCCATCCTTATCCAAAACACAGGAAAAGTAAACATTCTCACATGGCATTGCTTTGAAACATTTTGGATGATAGATACAATTTGAATGAATTATCTTTGATTTTAAATTTTGTTGAACACTGTTGTGCTCCAAACCAAAGTATTGCAGCTAAGCTCTCTGACTCCTGCTTTTACCTGTTTAGGCTTATTTCTTTAATCCTTTTTTTGTCATCCCCTCTTTACAATGGAGATATAAACAGTTTGTCTTAATTTTCCTATGAAGCCTCTCCTTTATACAAGGACTAATACTGTAGATCCATAGACAAAATTCTACCAGCCAAATGCAGTTTCTGCTATCATGGGTTTGTAGAAATGTGGGTGAAAGATTAGACTTCCTTGAGAAACTGAGTACTTTTTCTTCTTGGAGACTTCAGCTTGTTTTAGGTGTACATTGCTGTTTGTGGTTTCACTCCCTTTGTTTGGTTTATTTTAGTTTACAGTCATGGTAAAAAAATGAAATGAAAATAAAAATGTAACAAGCATTAACTGGAGCCAACTGGTCTGTGGACATTTGTGTGTGAAAGTCTTGAGGTTTGGTTTTATTGTGTCAATCTGAAAGCATGAGGCTGGTTCATAGAAGTGGTTGGCAAGAAGCTTTCTTCTAACAAGTTGAATTAAAGTAACACTAGAAGACTGTGAAACCAACTAAAGAAATGAAATTCAAATGTAAGGACTGTACAACATTCAAAAAGGATAGAGTTTGCCTATGCTGTGTGGCTTTGCTACTTACTCCTGGAGCTCCAACTTTGTCTTGCTGTAAAGAAATATGTGCCACGAAGAAACATTTTGGATATGAACTAGACCATTTTAAAATGCCCATTTTATAAAAGTTTATAGGGAAAGCAAGAAACCTGATAGCTGAAGTTTCAATTACTTGCCCCATTTGGCAATTGTTCCCAACAGAAATCAACACCCTGGGAATTATTCTTGGCAAAACCTACTACAATTTTTTATGGCTTGACTTTAGCGATACAAAATCTACCTAGGAAAAAGTGGTTTTCAAACTTTAGCTGTTGCTTGTAGGGATTAGGGGGTGTTGGGGTGGAAGGGAGTCTGGCATGGATTCTTAACTGCTGTTACATTTTCTTATAACCCCAGATTGTTTTGTCCTAGAAACAAGAACTCCCAGAGTTATCTCACTTGGCTGCAATGTTACATTAAGGATCATACGTGTCCTAGATTCTCAATATAGTCAATGAGTTACAAGCATCTCTGAAGGATAATTCACCCCCTGCATGAGCTACACCTGCCCTAAAGGTAACTTCTCTTTGTCAATAAGGTTAGAGAAGAGCTTATGTATAGATTCACCATCTGAATGCCTAATTTACATAGCAATGATTAGGATTATACCTGAGCAAATATGTCTTTCTTAGCTTTTCTTCTTTAGGCAAAATGCTGTGTGGTATTTTGATAAATAAAACTTGTCTTTACATGTCTGAAAAGTGTGAAAGAGAATCTTTCTGAAGCTAAAACTCTAGTTTCAGCTGCTAAGCTAAAGCAGAAGGTGGTGGGATAAAGGAAAGAAGCAATAGATAATACACAGCAAAGCTTGGATGTCGGGAAACTCACCACAAATCCTCCAATTTTGCAGAAATATGGGTCAGGGAACTGGCTGTCTAGTATTTAGGTCAGAAGAAATTGGGGAGAAGGAGAAAGATGTGTGCTGTCAGAGCATAGGTGAAGGGATGATAGAAAGCACAGAGCTGTGCTGAGGACAAAACACAATCCCAGCAGTCCCATCCCAAGAATATGATGGAAGCTGCAGAAATACAAAAGAGAGTTACATGATCAGAGGGATGTGATGGGGTGTGAAAGGGAGGGTTCAGTAACCTAGGGCTCTCCAGTTTTGAAAGAAAGTGACTAATAAGGGGAAATAAGATATATTGGAGCTACATAAAGTCAGGAGTGACATGAAGAAAATCAGGATAGCAATTATTTATTATTTCTCACTTGACCAAAAAAAAAGTGAAATGATGAGGCACCACATAATTAAATTGTGGAAGCTATTGCCACAGGATGCCGGAGGTGCCAAAATACAAATGGTTTATTGAAGTGATTAGATAAACTTATGGTGAAATAATTCATAAAGAGCCATTAAGGACACTGGTATAGCACCAGCTTCTGGCTCAGGAAATTTCTAAACTGCAGGTTTGCTGTAAACTGGCAGGACATACCCTGGACTTGTCCTGTGTTCGTACCCTTTCCTTGAGCATCTGTTTTAATTGTTATCAGAGGCAGGATATCAAGCCAAAGGAATCTTTGGTGTAACCTGCTGACTGGCTTTATTCTTGATAAACCACAAAAGGAAAGTCTGCACTAAATATCTACGTTGTAGACTAGATTCAGTTTAGCTCTGAGAATTCTAACATCCACATACATTATTCTTTCATTTAGGGTATTATTTAATTACATTCGTAAAAACCAATCTGTTGGGCTAAATCCAGTGGTACAATGATGTCTCTGTTCCCAGTGTACTGTCCCACGTGTTCCACCTATCATGATATGTTGCTACCTGTTCATATTATGTGTGCTAATCTGGTCTATGCAAATCATCTTCCACTATTTCACCTAGCTGCTTAATAAGAAGACTGACCTAGGTCAATTACCTTTAATTATCTTGAAGGCTTCTTTTTAGTGTTAGCATCACCTTGGAAAATTATTAACTAATATATAAACCCTTGTGTGTAGGTTTCATTACAGGTTGTTCCACAGGCAACAAAATGAAATATAATGGAACTGCTACTATCTTTCTGAAGTTATTAGTTGCATCACTCAAAATAGTTTCTGCTCCAGCCCCCATTGCTCTGTCTTCTTTAGATTAGCAATATTTGTGTCTCTTGCTGAAGTCCTGCTGAGGCAGCCAGAACTAAGTGGTAAGCACAGTGGGATGCTGGATGCTTTCTGTAGCTTTTCTAGGGTTTACCCTAAGAAGATTTTCATACCTGTGGGACAGTCCTTAGCAGGCCAAGAGCTTTTGTTTAACACTGACTGCAAACTGGTCTTCAGCTTAAAGTTTGCCTGGCATTTCCTCTGAATGTTCTTCATTGGAGAATGTCTGCCCTTCCCTATGTGTGTTTAGCATATATGGGTTAGTATTCCCACTGTTCCAAAGTAAATTAGTCCTGTCAATACCCTTTTCAATTTTTAATTCTAAAATGAATCTTTTTGGAGGATCACTCATACAAACCTTGAGTCATACAGATGTATTTACTGCATTAGCTACATTTAATGGGTTATTTACAAGAAACTCAAAATATGCAGAATTTTGCATTCCTATTGAGGGGGAGGAAGATTCCACTATCTTGAAAACATAACAAATAAACGAAACATTTTTAATTTCTTTCAAAGGAATGATCAGCTATCCTGGCTTCTTGGATACTCTATGTCCCAGGAGCATGGAAAGCATGATGAATCTTTGAGGAATGAGAATTACTTTGAGATAATAGTCCATTGTTTTTTGGAATGAGCAAATTCCATATTGATCTGAAGCTCTCAGAGCATCTGGCTTCCTCGTGTTTGTCCCAAAGGCTATAGGGGCTATAAGTGTAGCGCTGTTTGCAGAACGGGGCAATCCCAGAGTTTAAGGCTGTGGAAACTCGAGCTTCTGCTGTGCTCAGAGAGACAGCCTGGCAGGAAATCAGGCACTCTTCCATTGTGTCTGCTTGCTGCTCAGTGGAGATTTCTTGAAATAGATGTTTCCATTACATGCTCTTATTTCAACAAATTGGTACTTCCCAACAAACACGTCCTGTTAGAATTCCCTAACGAGCTCTAATTCAGACATCAAAGATGGTGAATGTATTTCTTCATTCTGGGATTATTACCATTTCATTCCCTTCTCCTTTTCCCTTTGTTTCCTTTTCTTTTTAACTTATTTCCTCTAAAGTAAATGCTGTGAACTGATGCTGCAGGGGGGTACTGATTCTGATGTCTTCTGTGTGCTGCTTTGATCTGTGCTGTTACAGAAGAAATTGCAGTAGTTGAAGACATTCAGCTCTTAAAAGGTAACTGGGATGATCACTGAGGCTAGTGACTCTTGCTACATAGTTTTATGACTGACTGGGAGCTGCCTGTACTTGTGATTCTCTCACTCCTTTCATTCCATTAATGTGGGGACAGCTACTTATGCAAGCCCACTTTGCAGAACCATTATTGTGCTTTAAGTGTAGAAATTGGAATTTTTCTGCAATTTTGTTTTGGTTTAGGGTGTGTTTTACCCTCTCCCCATCATCTCAGGATGTGCGGAAAGGTCATACCTAGACATTATTTAATACCTTCATTCAGCATTTGCCTTTGGAAGTCTTGGAAGGCTGCCAAGCCAAAGCAAACACTTCTTGTACAATCTTTTCTGAACATGTATGGAAACCTTACAGAGCCTTTAAAGCTGCAAAGTGTCAGAAAAATCAGGGACATTTGTAATGTTGGTATAATGCTACAAATATGATGGTATGTGAAAAGCAGAAATATGAAAAAAAAACAACCTCCCTCTTCATTTATCCTGTTCTAGAGATAGATGCTGTGAGAAACACAGAGAGCAACTGCTGCCCAGAGAACACAAGTGGGTTACAGCTCAGAGCAGGCTAGTTGCACGAGACAGAGAAACATGAGTTTTGATCAAAAGCCAAACTAATTTATTGGAAGTTAACTTGTGTAAATAGACATAGTCTGAGACCTCCTAGGGTGTCATATAAAGGGTAATATCAGTCATTTCTTTCAGATGGGAAAACCAAAGAACAGTGAGATTAAGTGCATGGTGTAAAAAGAGGGCACTGACAGAGCTGAGAGAACTGAAGCTTCTGCAATCCCATTTTTCCTGTGTTGGACCATGTTGTCTCAATTACAGGGATGAGAACATGAAGAAAAGCAAGCCTGGGGTGCTCTTTGACTCTGACCTTATTGCATGCAATTCCTCTGAGAAAGACTTCCAGGATTACAGAAAAAGAATGTGCTTCTAAAAGCCATTTTGGTGAAATCCCAAAACTAGGAGCAGCAAGCAACCCTTTCTCACTTTCCAGTTTGATAACAAGCCTCACCAGTTGACAGTTTATTTTCTTTCCAACAATCAAGTCTTGACTGAAAGAGCACTTGCTCCTTGAGTAGGCAAGAACAAGCGTAGGCATAGAGCTGTTGTCACTTGTGTTTTCATTTCAACAGAAAAGTAGAAAACCAGATTTGCTGAAAAATGAATTGAAATGTTTTCCTTAGCCTTCCCCCATGTACATCTATTTCCTCTTTGGTTTTCTGAAATACATTTACAGAAGTTGACAAAGATTCCCACTTAGTTTTTGTCTTTTTCTTTTGGCTTTTCACTTTAGGCTTATATAACAAGGCAAAAGACTTCTCTTTCTTTCCAGGTTTTTTTAATAAGGTAAAAGTCTTGATGCTGTTGATGCTCCATCTAGCTTTGGAGGTGGTGAACAGAGGAAAAGCATCTGAAACAGAAATGTTAAATCTAAAAGTGTAGTTCACATAGTCTTTATGTAGTGAACTCAAATCAAGAGGAAATGAGCACCACATAAGAGTGCCCTTAGAAAAAAATCTGGTCAAATAAGGGAGTATTTCCTTGCTTGTGTCTTTATTATCTAGAGTGCAGAAAATAAACTGTAGACTTGACCAAGGTATTCACTAAGTAGGTAAAACAAGACTTCTGTGGAACTTCTGCCCATTCCTACTTCATGCAGTCTTTGCTGGTTCCCAGAGTTTAATTGCAAACAAGATCTATCTAGGTATGGCTGCAAGTTTGGAGTTCTGGAGGCAGGAATTGTTCCTGTTTTGGATAGAGCCTGGGGAACTGAAATACTTTATTTGGATCCTGAGGAGTTACTGTACAGAAGTGTTGTGTGCATGATGGAATAGAATTGTGGAATTCCTACTGAATGTTCTCAGGGAGTGTCAGATCCAGAGAGACATCTGGTATATTCTCACTCATTACAATAAGATACAATTCTTGGCATCTGCTTTGCAAAGCTTCCTGTCTTAAAACTATGTTCCGCAGGTTAGTTATTTTCAAAATGTTTGGAGGGAACTTCATTCTGGGCTAGTTTAAATCACCCCGGCTCCATTAATTTCTTCAGAAGTTTATTTGTGTCAGATGTTGCTACCATCCCAGAATTCCCATACTGTTTGAGGAGAGAACCTTTAAATCCAATTCTTCATTAAAATAAAGATCTCCTTCCTGTTATCCTCCATAATGGGATGACACAAGGAGATGATCTGACATCCCCATGAATTCTTTGAATTCTGCTTCTAAAGCTCTTTGAATCATATTTTCTGGCATGTCATGGGGTTTTGTGCAAAAAATCATTCTCTGCAGCATTAACCAGTCATTGACTAGGAAATCTCTTTATCAGTGTTTCAAATATTATTTTTTTTCCCTAGAATCCATTTTAATCTCCTATACTGCTCATTCTCAGTGAAAGAATCTACTTAACTGCCTACTTTTTGGATGGCTTTTAATGTTGTTTTTAGATTTATACAAGGAATATTTTGCCAATGAGCCTCTTCATCTTTACCACTAGAATGAGTTTTAATGGACATCCAGCAGTTTCATGCTAAGTGGTTTCTTTCAGCTTTATTCTCCCTAGGGAGGAATGCACTTGAATGGCTGGAAATGTCAGCAGCTGCATTAGCCGAAGCAGTTTAGCTGCTGCCACCTCCTAGATAAATCTTGCTCTTTTTTATTTCTGTGTTTCTTACTGTTTCCCTCAAAGTAAGAGAGCCAAAGAAACTTCCTGTTTGGCATAATACAGATTAGGAACTAAATTAGCAGCTATTACAGATGGGCACTTTTCTATTGATTTCAGAGTGAAATCCATTAAAACTGGCCAAGAAGTTGGCTCCATTTCCATAGAGTCAACAAAATCAAATAGAAATATGAAGCTGAGAAAAAGGAAGGAGTGTGTGCAGCTGTGTGGAGTACTGTGCAGCTTAGCCATTGGGAAATGTAACAAGGACACTGGTGGCCCAACAGGGAAGGTGTGGATGGCATGGACGCTGCCACTTCTCTTGGCTGTTATTTGACAGGCAGATGAGATTTACCATGGAAGTACATCAGCCAGGCTGCTCACCCTTTCCTGATTGTGGGCCTAGCTGGAGGCTAGAAATGAATCAGGGGAACCTTTGGTGTTTCTCAGCCAGGCAGTTCCTGTCCTGCCCTCATAAGCTGGTAAAACTTGGCATTGCAGCTGCTCATGACTTAGCCATGTGTTTGGTCTGAAAATGCACAGAGCCAAGTCTTCTCCCAGGCATAAGCATTGCTGATATTAATTCTTATACTTGTCTTCATTCATATACATGTTGCAGTGATTAAAAATAACATGCAGTAAAATGTACCTGCCAGCATATTTTGCTGGTCTGTTGAACTCTCGAGAGAAAAGTCCATCACCTTAAGTGTGGTTTTTTTCATTGTATGTGATCAATACATTCAGAATTCTTGTTGTAGAATTCATCATGTTACACAGAAGTATCACAGATTGTTCCTTAGAATATAGCTCTGGACTCACCCTTCAAAGTTCCTCAAAGAAAGGAGAGGCTATACTTTGTCATGGTGGAATTACATTAAGCATGTGCAGCTGCTTGATTAGAACTGAGATCTTGTATTCAAAGTTCTTGATACTTTAATACTGGAGTCATCATATCCCCAGCTGTGCAGTTATTTCCAGTGCCAGGTTTTTAGGAAAGATACTCTTATGTCTTGAGTCATCAGTATGGATTAGCCTCCAGAAATGTTATTTAGAGTAATGGGTAATCAAACTTTATGGTTACTTTCAGAATAGGTGTTTTTATAGCTTCCTGGTGAAACAGTAACTTGAAATTTTATTTTTTTTAACTGCTAAAACACAGTGACAACCTAATTGCCAGGGTGCATGTGTTGTTAATGAGAATACTGAAAGGCTTCTCAAAAACACATTGTGACTATTTTTGAGTTAGTCAAGTATTCAGTCTCACAAGTTTGTTCCAGTTAGGAAGAGAATGTGGTGTTGAAAACAAGTGTCTTTCATGTAATCCTATTTATTTAAAGGGATGTGCCAATTACCTTTTCCTTGAGCATAGGAGGATCAAACAACAGGAGATTGTTTTCAGCTGGTACTTGGACTCAAAAGTACTGTCTAGGATTTTCTCAGTGTCCCATCCCATATTTGCCCAGCCTGCATCTGTATTTTCTTTCTAAATTTCTACTTGTCTATGGTGTTTCTGTTGTTCTTCTGGTCACACCCACACACCAGTCAACAAATCATCTTTTGCATAATTCAAATTCCTGGCTGTTCTTTTATATTCCTGTTTCAGCCTGTGACAATCTGTATGTCAGGATCAAGGCTCTTTTTTTTTTTTTTTTTAATGTATGTAAATAAGGAAACTTGAGCCCTGTGTTTTCAAGGAAGGATATTGGTTACAGCAGCATCTCCAGTAGCCTATTCTGTTAATCTTTTTCTTAAACAATGATAAAAGTTATTTGATATTATGTGGAAAAACCCTATGAAAACAGATCTTTTGTGCAGAAAAGTTCTAGAAGTGAAACACTCCCCATGCCTGTTGTTTCTGTGACTGTAAGGAGGATTGCAATGGGGATGGTTTATTTGGTAATTTTTAACATCTGATTCATTGCTGTCTGAGAGTGAGTGGGAGTTTCTTAGCTTTGAGAAAACACTCCACTATTCAGCCCATCAGAGTGTGAAATAATAAACACAAAGAGGGAAGCTATGACTTTAGGTCAAGCTTCAGAAATAAACAGACAAATGTCTCTGACACAAGCTTTTCCCTCCTTCAGCCTTGTTCCTGGGAGTAGCAATTGATTTCTGACTGGTACCAGCAAATGTCTGGGCTGTGAGGAGAGATGGGGCACAGAGACTTGCCCACCTCTTCCTGTAGCAGTGAGTTGGGTGTTACTCCCAAAAAGGGATGCCTTGGCCACAAATGGGTGTGTAAATCCAGGTTGCTCACTGTCATTCCTGTGTTCACTCAGCTCCAGATTCTGCTTATCAGCTAGGTTGATTTGCCTTTTGTTAGTAATATGGTTATTAAATAGTACTCCTGGTTTGGACTACCTGTGAGCACTTCCTGCCCATCTGCTTCTTGGAAGAGAGAGCAGCTCTGGACGAGAAAAAGGTGTGTGCAGCACACAGCAAAACTAAGGTTAGGGTTACCTGCCAAGTCGTTGTAGAGGAATCGGTATAAATTGTCTTGAATGCTCATTTCAGAGATTAATTTCTCAACCTTCTGTTTTTCAGCACTTGAGTTACAAAATAGATGAGCCAGAATTTTAACAAGGGAGATCGTAATTATAATACACTGTGGCTAGGAACTAACTAGTTTATTTTCTGCTTCATTATTTACAAATCCCAAGCATATTTTAATATAATAAGCACGGTGCTCTTTTATCATGTTCCTTCCCCAGCCCATTTTTCCTCTTTTCTAAATGTCTCCAGATCCTTTCCCCTCCCCTGTGTAAATGCAGCAGGCAGGATGAGTTTTGCACTGCCACTCATGGCTCTGAAGACAGGATCCCATCTTGCTTAGAGCAACCCTTGGGCAAATTAAAAGGCCACCCATTTGCAACACCAGAACTGAAGCTTCAAATTGCTTTTCCTTGGCTGTCTTAAGCAGAAAGAGACAAACGCAGCACAGGGCTGAGTTTGCTGCTTCCCTACATCCTTGGAGATAACTTACTTTTGGAATATCAGATTTGCAATAACCTAAAGCCATTAGGGAAGGTTCATGAACATTGAGGCATGCATGCATAATTCATGTGAACTGAACACATTTATGTGTGTGCTTGTAAAACAGAAACAGGTTGCAACTTATTAGTGAAATAAATTGAATTGCTTCTTTATAACGTGTTTTATGTTACTCTCTAATTTAATGCTAGATCATTAAAATATAACATTGGCTGATAATTACAATAAATATTCCTAGGATTTTTCTGCTTCTCAGCTTATTCATAATCTTCCTTTGTTTCTTTTTTTAAAAAAAAATAAATCTGTTTCATACTGTTCAATATATATAGTGAGGATTGTAAATTTATGTGGTTGTGAGCTCCTAACATTTAAATGAAGGTTTGAGGTAAAATGTCAAGTTTTACCTGAATTAGATTCCTAGTGAAGATTCAATGAAAGGATTGAATCCGTGTCAAAATGGCTGTTGCTCTTATCTAAATTCCTCCTACATTATTAGGCAGCTTTACCAATATTAAGCTACATGAGGTTAGAGGGAGAAAAAAAACCCATCACTTTCTGATGCTGACTAAGAAAAAAGAGGTCAGAACAGGTGTTTTCTGCATAAAAATATCTATATTTTGCAATCTCAATCCTGAAATGGAATAACTTCTAACCGTATTCTTTGATCTACACGAAATGCTGAAGGATCAGATCATGCACAACATGTCAATAGACTCAGAAGGCTGTTTGGTTTAGGGAAATACAATAGATGCCTCAGCTTTACTAAGGAACACACAAAGGCTTTTAGAGTATTGCTTTTTCACAGTGGTTAAAAATTTAAAAAAACTTGTATAGTTACATTTCTGAGCTTCACTGCCATCAAAAAGAATTTTCCCTATGCTCAAGAATTATGCAGATCTCAGGGATTGTATTTTTAAAATAATAAGCAGGCATGCAAATTTACATCTTATTACAGTCAGTGCTGGAAAAGTTGTACTGTGAAGATAAACATCTGAGAATCTTCTATGTCCAAACCTTAAAATCTGAGCAGTCTTGATTTATATTTTATTATTTGTTTTTTTAAAAAGCCATAGTAGCCATTTCAGATTTACTTTTGATCACATGGATTCAGATCATAATGTTTTATATATTTGTACGTTAAAAAAAAATGAACTTTTACTCTTCGGGTTTGTTTGGAACTGCTGTATTTTTTGGCTAAATACCATGTGGAGGAACTACACAGAGGGACTAAACTTAAGCTAAGAGCAATTGAAATTACTTATATTAATCCTATTATTTAGCATTATTTTATTGCTTAGCCTCAAAGTGAACAAAAAAAATCTTAAATCTGTAAATAATAATGTGAGATTTAATACTTGGCTCTTCCAGTGTTCAAGTAATGGTATTTACAGAATTAGATGCATGAAGTTTCTTCTCTTTCTGTCTTCCTTACTTTAAGTGAGTTGAAATACCAATGGAAAATAAGCAGAAAAGAAAATTACATGGATTTTTTAAGACTCACACAGTCAGATGGAGCCTTCCCTTTTCCTTATGTCAAATTGCATCTTCAGTATTTCCATCTTTCCTGTTTCTCCTTAGAATGAAAATTTTAACTAACATTTTCTCTCTTGCTGAGTTCAGCTTTATCAAATCTGACCTCCAGAACTCCATAACTACATAGCTTTCCTGTTTCAAAATGCCCTAAAACCTCCTGTTGTTGTGCTGCTGTTTTGTGGGGGCTTTTTTTGGTGGTGTGGCTGGTTTTGTTTTGTTGGGTTTTTTTTGTTTGTGTTTTTGGTTTGGTTTTGTCTAACAGAATCTCTAAGTTTACAAACGTTTTCTCATGTTGTGTTAATGAAAGCAGCCAAAAGAGCTGCTTGGATGCTACCTGGGCATGGTGGACAGAAGAGGAAAATATTTACAGCAGTGTTGAATGTTGAAGTTTGACTTTCCTGCACAGTGTAACTAGTAATCATTGTTACAATCACATCATTTTTTCTTTGTCAGGCTGGTTAACAACCACCTCGGTTAAAGGGCCCTGAGTCTTATGTCTAGGTCAGAATACCCAGAATGGTTAGAACTTTAATTCTCTTGCATTAATCCTTTTGGTATATGTCATGAAAGTATAGCCTGCAGCTGTCAAATTACATATGCACTGTGAGTGTAGTCTGTTTAAGTTCAGGACTTAGCATCATGTATTCCAATTCAATTTATTTTTATGTCTCATCTTTCACACTGAGGGTCTGAAAATGCTCAACAGTGAGAGACAGAATAATGAGATAATGCTTTACAGAACTGTGTGAAGTGACTTGCATAGAGATAGCAAACAAGGCAGAAGTTGGATGTGAGTGAGAGAAGACAGAGCTTTAAATTAAAAGCAGTAGTAGTAATAAATACAGAGCTATTCTGATAGAAGAAACTTGAAGGGAGTAAGAAAAAGGTTTATGTTAATTTTAATCTCTCTCAGAAGTCAACAGTAGAAGAATAAATGTTCCTATCTATATTGTGATGAAACTGGACTGAAAAATGTTGTGTTATTGGGATGGAACAGCATGCTTCTAAATCTGTCACTTCTGGGAGGAAAAAAATATGAGGATGGAAAGGTAAAAATTCTGTGATAGCATCTGCCTGATGACAAAGAGTTGCTACTGAGGGCCTCTGAAGGGATTGCATTCTTAGACTGTGTTGCAGGAAGAGAAAATTTTAAAAGGTAGTTTTAAAGGGTCATTTTAGATAAAATTAATCCTGGCCTGAGCAAGAGTCATAGTAACAATATGGAAATAGTGGTAAGTCTCTGGCAGGGGAGGGGGGGGGTAGGACACAAAATGAAAACATGGGAGTGTGGTGGATGACCAGGTATCTTGGATTGGGTGTGTACTCCTGGATTGTTTCACGTCTTCTGTCCATGAGATGGGACTTTTCCCATTTCTTGCAACCTGCTGTATCCAGCACTGCAAAAGGAAAGTAGAATTCCTCATCATGGGATTTTATCATGTTTTTGCTTTGTTAAAATACAGCCTTTACTAGTAAGGTCCAAATCTTGAGATCTTCTGTGAAGTGGTAAAACAGTTCTTTCTTGAAGAGTGTGGAAACAGTATCATGGAGAAGTGGATTGTTCCATTTTTATTTTCTCTGTCTCTCTCAGCTGAAAATATAAAGACCCATAACAACAACAATACAATTTTTTTCTGGATCTGCACACAAGTCAGAATTTGACAAGTCTTGCACTGATCCTGTAAACTGTTGTACACCAGGCATGGTCCTGGTGATGCTGTGTCGGTGGCTCTTCTGGTTATTGACCTCTATTGACTAGGTGTAGGTTTGAGGTGTTTCTGTGCTTATGTTCTATGAGACTGCTTCTGTAATTAATTATAGATAAAAAGTGTGTGTCAAATAATGTATTATCATGTGGTTCATGGTCTGAAGTACTGGGGGAAGGAAAAAAGCATGGCAAAAAGCTAAAGTTATCACAGTGGGAGGCTACATAATAAGGAAGGTGTATCAAGAAAGAGTAAATGGATCTCATTTGAAGGGCAGTCCTGCTCCAAAAATTGCCCTTTGGCTGGTCTTCACTGGCCTTCACTCAGCTTCTGAAAAGTCTTGGTTTTTAGAAGGTAACTTCACTGATTTGCTGAGACATGAGCATCTGTGCATGGCTTTCTGCATTTTTTTGATATACACCTTAATATGTAGTGTACTGTGCCCTAAGGTTGAATTACTGCAGAAGTTGTTTCATTCCCAAAGTACCTTTAATAGAAATGAGCTGGCTGGAAATCTTAGACAATTGTGGGTTGGTCTTTTTTTTCCCAGTGATGAATTTGTCATAACACTACAATACAACTATTTATTAAATATTTCCAATACATGATCTACTAGTAAAAAAGTCAAATTTTTTAACATCATTATGCTAAGAAAACACAGTGACCCTTAACATAAGTCATGATGTAAATTATTATTGTTTACACAGCCCTCCTAGCAGCCTACTAAATGCAGTTTGCCATTCAAAGTTTTATAGCTGTGCTGCTTGAGACAGACTATTCTTTACCTACAGCATTGGGTTGTAATGCAGATAATCAGCATAACAGTGAATAAATAGGTGCTTTCTGCTTCTTTTCATGATGCCATGTATGTTATGAAAACAGAAAATACATTTGAAATAGTTTTCTTAGGTTACCTGGACAATCTTGCCTCTTTCCTCTTTTTAATCCATAACTTTCCCATAGTCAGTGTCAAATTGTAGCATGTTGAGAAAGGGTTTGGATTTGAAAGATTTCATCACCTTTAAATGACATAAAATGATTTGAGCTTAGCTAAGCACATACACTTTTCTGGTCTATGGGGAAGTTAATAAAATATGAACTTAGCACACAGTCTAATATTGATTTCTCTGAGAAAGACTATTGATACTAGATAATGATGTTGCATATGGACAGCAAATTACTTAAAAGACCTCCTCAGCTTTTGTATGTTCACACTGTACTTTCTGCCTGGTCTGCAAATATATCTGATAATTTCCTATCTTACCAAAAGAACTGCACACTGGTCAGAAAGGTGGTCAGCTTTCTCTTAGTGTCTCAGTGAAATGCTTGAGGTCAGTTCTTGCAATTTAGGGGCCTGGTTAGAGAAAGTGGTGATATATACCCTCTGATATTCAAACCCAGAATCCAGAAACCCAGAAAGTCCTGACTTTGTCATCCTCCAGAAAGAGAGTTACAGAATGCTTAGGCCGTCCTCTGGGGAAAGTAAATCCTAGGGCAAGCAACTACGTGCATTTCCAACTGCATGCTTCTATCCTATATGTGATGACAGAAGTGAAAAGTAAGTTATTTACTCATTAATCACCTTACTACACATTTAAAATAATCCAGACTGTCTTTTCAGAAATGAGGGTGTATTGTTTTGTTTGGGGTTTTTTATATGTTGATTTTATTTTCCTTCCATAACTAAAAATTCATGTAAGTTGTGCCATAAGGATAAGTTAGAGAATCCACACAGGAATGTATTAACTCACATGGAATAGCTGTGATAAAGCTTGCTTTTTGCCTGAGGGTTTCCTTTAGCCAGCACTGAAGCTTTGGAAGTGGTTACCTACTCCTGGAGCCACGTGCTGGTGCTGTCCTGGTTTGAACAACCTGAACTGCAGGTGTCTCCTGCTCAGGACATTCAACCCTTTTGTTCTTGGCAGCACTGGGCTGCACAGGCTGCACAATTCCTCACCCTACTGACAGAAAGAGGAAAACTGATGGGCTGCAATTACCGAAAGGGAAAGTGGAACAGGATGCTGTGATTACCACTAATATTCTGGAAAAGGTACTTTGGGATCGTTGACCTTGTGCGATTAAAAGTCTCTTTAATATTTACTTCATCATATGACATCTCTGATGCTTAATAACATGCTGGTGCTTTGGTTCAGTACAACTCCAAGGGCAGACTGCCACCTACTGAACTACCAATTCTGTTTCCTGCAACTGAATTTGCCAGTTTCTCACCCAAAATAGAGGCCAAATCCTATCCTCCTTCTTGTGAGAAATGTGAGAGGATCAAAGGCCTTTCCATGACTTGGCCATATATCATGTTGGAAGTCCTGATGGGATCACTGCAGCATGGCACTTGCTAACAGATTTATTCCTTTTCTTTTTTTTTCTTTTTCCATTGTAGGCATTGGAACTTCTATTTTAACATGCTAATTATAAGAGATGGTAATAAAAGTGAAATTAATAGCAGCCCACAAAGCATTGCTGTAGCTGACCCTGATTTGAACTCTTCACTGCTGTAAGTGCTAAAATACACTGCTAATGATTTCTTTGGAAATAGGCTAATAATTGATGCAATATTTCAGTCTTAGTCTCATAAAAATTAGAAATGTCTTTAAAAAGAATTAAGCCAATAAAACTCCTCATGCTTCCCGCTAGTTCCTCAAGTGCTTTTCACAAAGTCTCTCATGCAAAACGTTTCAATTATCCTTCCATAAATATAGATGCAATAAAGTGTGTATTTATCACATAAATTCTTATATTTATTTCAACATGACTGAAATTGCACATGTCGCTCTGGTTTTTCCTTTAAAAATCTTTCTTTTGGCAAAATAGGGAGAAAAAAAGTCCATCTTTGGACATGTGCATGTTCATTTCCAAAGGAAAACAGGGCAACTTAAGTTGTGCACAAAAACTTAATCTCTCAGAATGAGTATTTTGGATGCTTTTCAGATAATACTTCAAACTTGTTCAAAGTTGATAATCTGGCATCTCATTCATCATTTGGATTAGAGGATGACTGTAGTATCTTCATGGAACTAAGCCAAGTATCTCCAGAATATAAAGCTTTGTTTTACATGTTTTTGCTAGAAAAGCATACTGAAATAAAGAAGAAAGTAGGACAATGAGAGTCTTTTTGCTTGGAAGAAGTACTTTGCAAATTCTTTAAAAGAATTTGCCTAAATTTGCATCAAGGACCTTTTGGGACCTTGTGCAAACAAACTTCTATATATGACAATTTGAGGTCTTTCCTTTAGGCAGTGATGGGACCATTTCTAAAATAATTGTCTCTTCTGCAGAGACTCCCTCAAAATTTGGCAGAAAATAAGCTAATGGGCATGAAAGGAGGTGAAGGAGGAACATGTAGAAAAAACAATTGATGAAGCAATAAATCTATGTTCTGCTTTTTTTTATTTCCCCTACCCATTGGCAGGAATTAGCTGCCACTGTGCTAAGGAGGCAGTGCTGCTCTTTGCATCCAGTCTGACAGAAAATTACCTCCAAGCAAAATCAGTGAGATTTTGTATCACAGCTTAGTTACCTCTGTGGTCTGTCAACCCTGGGAACTTTTGTCCAGAAAATGTTCACTACTTCAGTAGCTGTTATGTTCCTTTTTATGGTGCAGTGTATTTTTTTCAGAGCTGTCCCAGTTTGCACAGTTTGGTGTACTTGAGGTAGAGCCAAAAGATATTCTAGGTGGCAGGTCCTTCTAGGTATTCCACATTTTGGACAAAATAGGTTATGACTCAGCCAAAACAGAACCTACCCTTATTTCTCCACTGTATTTTTGCACTCATTTTAAGGAATTATCTCATGGATCCACTCATTATCTCATGTTCCTCCCAGGTGACCAGAGCTGCTGCTGTAGCTCTGTGTTTGAGGAGGGGTTGCAGAATAGACCTTTGTGCAAATTGGCCAAAATGACCCCCTGAGCTTAGAGGTCCTGGGTAAATAGGTATTTAGGTTCTAATCTAGTTCTTTTTTCAAGTTTAACTACATCAACACTGCTTCAGGCACCCTGAACTGGTTATTTTGCTTTGGGAAAAGAGCAGCTAACATAACCATTTTTATTGTGTGATGAAGCAGAAAATTCAGTAGAAACATCCTATTATAATATGTTTTTTGGGCCTTTTCCTTTGCCTTCCTCCATGTTTTTCATTCTTGGGTTCTCTGTAGATGAGTTCTCCCTCTCATGAGAGCTGACAGTTTTCAAAGGATGCTCAAATAGTTGGTCCTGATAAGGTGGTTACCTTTTCTGGCAGGCGTGGGCTCAAAATGCACCAAATCCCAGCTATCTTCCATAGGGATCAAGGGCTCAATTCTAGAAAACGTTAAGGCATCCAAACACTTCTGACTGCAGTGAGATTACTCATGGGTTTAACGTGCTTAGTACCTGGCTGATTCATGCTTTAATAGGAGGCTTTGTGCTGTAGAGGAAATTAATGGAAGGCTTGACTATCCCTTGTTAGGTGAAGTTCACCAGTAATGCTCTCTTCCCCAAACAGCCCATGTTTAGAGGATGATTCTGTTTGTGGAAGAAATTCAGATTGGAGGAAAGTTTTATGCACACTTCTTGTTTTATTTCCTTGTATTGTGTATTTGGAGATTTATCTTTCCTGGTTATCATAAATATGCAGGTTGCTAGAAGTGCTTTTATATGTCATGTGTTTACCCTGTGCAAGAACAAACTGATGCTTTATTCTTGTTGCAGCAAATTGTTGCTGAGCATAGATGGTGCAGAGCATAGAGTTTAATGTGTTTTCTTTGTTTCTTTGCAGAAAAATGAAGTGACAGGTGCTTAGCCTCATTTTTCATGCTAGCTTTGCCATGCCATTTTCACCAATAATGAAGGCAGCTGCCAGAGCTTGAGGAAATCAGGCGAAAAATTCAGCTGGCAGGTAGACCCAGTCACTTTAAGAAATGTAATCTTATGTTAGCAGATGGTAATTAAAAGGCAGAAGAAATAAAATTTTTTCTCAGTTTTCTGCGCTGTTACATCAATTAAATCTGCAACAGAAATGCAAGCAGAAAATATAATTTATTTTCATGTGGCTACACAGTATGATTGTATGCAAATCTAATGATTTGTTTTGCAAAGACAATTGCAATTTTTTAAACCTAAGTAGAATAACTGATCATTTCCAGCGAGTATGTGTATGCAGTAAATTTTCAACATGTCTAATGCAATGAAAAGCATCTTTTTTTTTATTTTTTCTATTCATTGTTAAACCTCAGATTGGGTTCTGCTGTCTATATGTTTCCAGCTTTCAGTAACACCGATTTTAATCCTAACAGGTCAGTAAATCTTAGCATGGAGAACTAATCTAGCTCAGGCCTCAGCAAGGGTGCATCCTGTTAAAAGAGAATATGCAGAAAGTGCAAGACTGAACCTGGTAGGAATTGTTACGAGCTTGCACGAAAATGATGTTTTGACTCTGACAAGATTCTTAAGGATTTTCAGTTCCTCCTACTTGCAGCCTTCTAGTTTTGAGGACAGAGCCTTATAATTCCCTGTATGTTACCTCTTATAGCTGTTAGGATCATGAGCAACATGTGCAAATCAGCTGAAGTGTGAAATAATTACATAATTAAAGCTCATCATGGAAGTGGCAAAACTGAAATGCTGGTGAAGCTATGTCCCTATTTCCATGGCTAGCTTGGATTTTTATGACTCATAAGTATTCACCCAATTTTATAAAAATTCTCTCAATTTGAGTGTTATGGTATAGTCAAATTTTAATAATAATTTACTAAATGCAGGTAGTAATTTTTAAAAGACATGGAGTTGTTTAGTTTAAAATGGATTGAATGACTAGATGCTTCTTTTGTATTTTTGCAACATCGAGCTGGGTTTGTCTGTGATGCTGAAATGACATGTCCTTTCTTACCCCCCTTGCACAATGTCTGCAGTAAAGACAATGAGAAATAACTAAGACATGTTGCTTGAAATGCAGTTTCCAGTTCTTCTGTCCCATTGACTGATTGCTGATGCCTCTAAGCATAATGGAAATTTTATCTCTGTGCCTCCTGTTCTAGTGAGACCAGGAGAACAAGCAACATTTTTAAAAATAGTTTTTCTTAAGCATTTAGTTGAGCAGAAATGCAAATACACTCCTTAAAGCTACAGTGATCAAAAGCATCACTTCAGATCAAGTATTTAACTCCAGCTGAGTCTGGTGATATTCCTGCTCATGTAAATATCTAAAAATAGATAAACATAGAAATAGGCAGATTTTTTAAGTTCTTAAGAGTAACAATGAATATTAGTTCTGAATCAGAGTTCTTTTCCGTTTCACATTTGCCTATGGAATATCTCCAAAAGGGGGCATGGAGAGGGCACCTAATTTATTGAGAGACATCCATACTCCTCTTGCCAGATGCAAATTTTCATGAGTGGGATCACCAGTTGTAAGAAATGGACACTCAGCAGGCTCTTCATTGATGCAGCACAAAGAGACCTGCAGGGACAGGAAAACATAGCAAGCAAATCCAGATTAGCCTGGTGATGACAGGAAACACTTTTATATCCTAGCATGGTCTTGAGGCTGGATTTGCTCTGGGTTTTGGTGGATTTTTTTTTTTGGTTCCAGGTCTTAAAATTTACCTTGTGGTGAAGAACACTGATGTCCACACATGCAGCCTGGAGGCAGTGGCAGGAGAGGAGCAGAAACTGTTCCCCCCTACCAAGGGAACTGAACAGGCAGGGTGAGCAAGGAGTGACCTTCAGCTTCTCGAGATGTGCCAGATGCCCTGGCACATCAAGTAAAATATCACTTAAAACTCTAAGTTGTTCAGCCACAGGTTTTACATCTGGAAGCTCTGTTTGTGCTTCGCTTTGCCACACACAGCAAGACTGTAGCAGACTGTGAATTCCTGGACTAGCTGGGGATGTTCATTATTGTCTGAGAAGCCAATGTTGCTGCTTTTGAGATCTGTCCTCTGAGAAATGTCCTATTTATATACCCAAAAGGATAAAAACCTTTCAGCTAAAGCCTTCCAAAAAAATGAATGCTGTTTTGCTGAAGAAGGAAAGAAAAGCTTCATTTAGTTTCTCCTCTCACAAAGAAATCAGTGAAAAAGATAATATAAAATTGAAAATGTGCAAAGCAAACCCAGTGCACTTACATGGGACATCTTCTAAAATACTTAAATGTAAATAAGAATTTTGTGGCCTAATAGTCCTTAAATGCTGAACAGACTTTCTTGACAAACTGAGGTTTCTGGGTGTTTTGCATCTTCCACAGAAATCACTGATAAATAACTATTGGCTTCAGTGCTTATGCCTGGTCTGTTGTGAATCTTCGAAGCAGTTTCCATTTTCAAAATTAAGACAGAAATTTTGGGAGTGGTTTGGAAAATGGCAGGGGTGTTTGGGCTAGGAAATGTTGTGATCTGAAAATAAAATCAGAAGGGTTAAGTAAGTGGTTGGAGAGGGAGGTGAGGTGAGAGAATAAGAAAATGGTTCGGATTCAGTTTGACGTTTCCTTTTATGATACTTGCTCTCAGACAGCTTGTGCAGTGATAGTAATTTATCAGCACTATGTCAGGTACATAAAGAAATGTGACAGCCTTCCCTGCTAACCTAGGCTGCCTACTACAAATTATCATTCATTATCCTTATTATTATGACTAATCAACTCCAAGTCTGATCCCACTCCAGTAGCACTGAAATGGCAAAAATCCCAGTCACATCAACAGTATCAGCTCAGGCCTGAAGCTCTAGTATTTAAAGAAATTCAGTGGTGATTAGTGGCTGTAGTTCTGGTATTATACCTGGGGTTTATGATCTGTTTTTTTATGCAGTGTGTTAAATGAGGAGATCTTAAAGTATTAGCTACTCTGAGAAAAATACTTTAATGTGATTTTAGAGTTTTGATATAATATGTTACCAGATGTAGCCACTCAATCAGTAAAACAGTTTTTCTTGGATGACATTCACCTCTAGTGGATAAACTTCCATAGTTACTCTGCCACCACAATTAAAAAATATCTAGGCTTCTTCCTTCTAGTTTGTTCAAGCTGATGAGAAACGGATAAGATGGAGTTTCCATGCCTGCAACATGTTGCTATCACTTGGCAACATTCAAATGCATAGTATTTCAAAATCAAATCTGTAAGTCTGCACATTACTTTGAGGAAATGTGTCAACAAAATGCTGTCAGCTCCTGGCCTCTTGACAAGCTGTACAGATTTCAGACTGCTCTGAGATATAGCTTGTCCATCAAATTAGCAGATGTCCTTTTTGGCACGTTGGTGGTGCAGTTAGGTTGGTTGGTGGGCTTTATTAAAAGGCAGGAAAGAGATTCTGATTGTAACTGAGGCCTGAGATCTGGTCTAAATGGAGCAGAAATGAGCAAGCAAAGCTTCTTTCTGATGTCTGGCAATGAGAAGAAGGAAGCCCTGAAGACTTTCATGCTTTGCTCATTTGATTTCAGATAGGGGTGGGGTGTCCTGGATGACACACGTGGCTAATTGGAAGCTGCTTCTCTCAGCCCCAGAAGAGGAAACAAATGCTTAGAGCTCTTGTTCAGACTGCAAAGCGTCACATGGCTTGATGATTCTTACTGCTGTCACTGTAGTATGTAATTTTCTATCATTTCAAGAGGGACAGCACTGAAATAGCACTAATTTTCCAGTCTGAGAAAATCCTCTGCTTTTGAGGTGCTTCAGGGTACTATTATCTCCACTTCTTGTGAATTGGCTTGGCTGGAGAGGTTCAGCTGTTTCCAGTTTTCATTGAAAGGGACTGTAAAACACAGATTCAGCAGGTTTAATGTGGTACATGCCAGCCTTAATAGATTGTTAGACAGAAGCATCTTGTCACAAATTGAGAGATGGTTGAGTGCCTTTCTCAGTTACCTCTGCAGATCTTCATGTGTCTTGCATGCAGCCTGCTACTCTACTTACCTAGGCCCTTTTGGTTCCATGAACTGTATTTATTCCCTGAGGTCATTGTGGATATGCTTCTCAAATAACACCAAAATCTAAAGGCTGTTTGTAGCCTACCAGTTAAAACTTTGTAGAAAAGAAAGCTGATCCTTTTAATCGTATGGATTCTTAACTTTTACAAAATCGAAACCAATTGAAGGACCTTCAAGCAGTTACACTTTCAAGTACATTTATTTAAAGTGTATGTGCTTTGACTCTATATTGTGTTTGTAAATTAAATTTGATTTCTTTACGTTCTGTAATAGCTTGCACTCTTATTTCTCCTGGCATCAAAGCTCTTTGCCTCTGTCCTTCAGTTAAAGGTAGAAGTCTCTCCCTGAAAGAGAGAGAGATTAGTTTTTCTCACTGGAATTTCGTACTGCAGGATGACAGTCTTCTCTGGCACACAGTAAGCTCACCACCAGCCACAGTATACATGAAATCATAATCAAAGACAGATGCCTTTGCTTGTTATAAATAATCAGTGCTGCTTGCAGAGACCAGGAAAAATCCTTGTTTAGACTGGTATTACTTTCTTTTTTGGCCCTCTCTATTTCCCTTGGCCTTCCCTTTTTCATCTTTTCTCTGTCTCTAATTCTAGATATTTGCCTAAGGAAATAAAAGGAATGGGGGAAGTAGATCTTGGCACTCTGAATTCTCAGTGGATTACCCTATGGAGTGAAATTAAATACACATGACATACATATATATATATATTTATAGCAAAAATCCCAGTTCACGATAAATCTGTTCTTTCCTGTTTGTTCATGTGCATGATGAGAACATGTCATACGCTCCTGTGAAGCTGACATAAAAGCTCTTTGTTCTGTGTAGGATTGTTGTGTTTTGTTGTTTTGTGGTTTTTTTTAGTTTATGAAAGATTCAATGTAAATATCAAATAGCAATTGTGGATGCACTTTAAATTGGTTATCAGATTTACTTGCTTTTCAGCAAAACCCAGCACAGTGCTCTCTATTTTAATAGTTTTATGTAAAGGCATGGACATTCCAACTACAAATTGTAGTAGTGGTGAGATTTCTGAGATTCAGGACTCAGAAGACACCCTTTGTTGGAACAGTATTTTTAGATCTCTTGTGGAAAAATTCTGCTGTAGAGGTAGAATTTTTACCTGTGAACAGTGCACAAAACACTGCTGAGTTTTAGACAAGGTTTTCAGCTGCAGTCACCACCCTACTGAAATGCTTCTTATTTACATTTTCTGCACTGTCCTTGACTGGACAGTACGTGTGAATGCTTTGCTGTGGTGTTTTGCATTCTAGGCTTCCAAATTCTTATGCTGTTTTGTTTTGGGTTGTTTTTTCAGGAATGTGTACTGTGATGAGGCAGGGATTGCACAACTAACAGGTTGCTGCTACACAACCAACATGAAGAGTTCTAATCCTTCAAAAATCTGAACTACAGGTTTTGTTAGAAGAAACATCCAAGCAGTTAATACATTCATCTGAAAAAACACCCACTCCTGGCATTAAGGTGATTTTTCAATACCTTTTGCCTCAAAAAAACTGCCAGATTGGTCTGAGAAGATTAAACTGCCTCCTAGATTTCTGTGCATGGCTTTCAGGCTTTGCCTGTCATAATTTTGCCTGATTTTCCACTTTTCTGGGAGTCATTTAAGAATATAATAATACAAATCTAATTAACTGAAATCCTTCAGATTCAGCTGCCTTAATAATTTTATTTTTTTTTCCTGCAGTGAAACTCAGCCCTTTGTGTTTTCCTCTCACTGTACGGATGGTGAGTTGTGCAGGGCATGTGCAAGGGAAAGCACAGACCAGTCCATGTTTGCAGACTGGCTCTATCTTCTGTAGCATGTTCAGCTTTGACACTGTTCTCTGATTACATGGTTCTAGGGAAGGAAAACCCTACAGACCAAGTAACACACTCAAAATATCATTGAAATTCCTGCTTTTTTTGGAATGTTATAGAGCATTTTTGAAGCCTTTTTGTCAGAAAGCAGCATTTTTCCTGATAGTTGATCCTCTTGTGCCATAAAGTCCTGGCAGAAATGTCACACTGAAAAATCGCCCAGTGGATATTTACACCCATTTAATCATCCATTGGAGAAGTGAGGCCCCTATCACTGGTGATAATGGATGCTGTGTGTTGACTTTCAGGCTCTACTGGATGTAGCTTAATTGTATGTCTGGGTTAATAAAACCAAAATATAAACTGTGCTTCATTCTCTGAAAGAGGTTTCCTTTTCCCTCTCCTTCCCTTTTTCTTTCTTTCCACCCTGATATTTCACTTCTCTGCCTCTGAGAAAGCGATGAGTTAGAATGGAAGCCAGTTAAATCACTTAGTTTGATTCAGCATCCCCTAAGTCTGAGTCACCATTGCTAACAGAAGCATCTTGTCCAGAAGCATGAATTTCACCAAAATTTTGCGTAAAATCCATACAGTTAAAGCAACGTGATCTATTCAAATGTTCTTACAGATGCCTTAAACCCAGTTGATAAATATTTGAGGACAAACTATGCAGTTGCTAGATTAAGGAAAACTGTTAAAGGAAATTTTACTATAATTTATGCTTTTGTGATCCAGCAACACAGGCTACATTGCTGTAAGCTGTCTGTGAACACAGTCTGCACCTCCAGCCTTTTCTGAGACTCTCTACCATCAAAACTGGGCAATATAACAGTATCCTCTGTGTTGCACAGTCTGTGTATGAATAAGCCTGTTGCCTCTGAAGTGATACATTAGACTCTTCTTGTGAACACACTAAATATATAAGTACTTTCTACTTTGTAATTGCATATTTGACATAATGTACTATGTTTGCAATCCTTTCAATTAATGTCACTTGAAACTAATTCCTCCCTCCCCTTACTCCATGCAGGATAATTGTAAAGCAAAACCCTTGCAACTGTGATTTCATCTTAATGCATTCTACACCACTGAGAAGCCTGGCTTGAAGTTGCTAATCAGCTTGTCTGCATCGAAACAAGAGTGAGGAAAGATGATTTGCTCTTTGTGCACAGGAATGCACCTTTGAGGGCTTCAGCAAGGATATTGTAAAAGCTCATTTAAAAATAAGCATTTATGAGGTACCTAAGGGGACTTCATTTTCAAGTATAAGGTAAGTTAGGCTCTAGTGATTAATCTAAGCTAGGATGTCTAGGACTTGTGTAAGCCTGGTTTGATTCTGTGATGTGCACATCACAAAGTCAGTTTGAAGAAGGTGGTTTTGGCGGGAAGCAAGAGTCACTGGATCAGAGCAAGGTGGGCAGCTGTCAGTGCAGAGGAGACTCTCAGCTCCATTTCCTGGGCAGTGTTTGTGTGTGTACATATGAATGTGTCAATCTGTGCTCCAGAGGCAGGCGTGGCTAAATGGGAGTGGCCAAGAGCAGGGACACAGGCAATACTATATTGGTGAGAAGCAAAGATGGAAAGCAACATGGTTGGATTAGAAGAAAAAAAAAGACCAACACAACTTAGAGCTGGATCTGGATCAATCTGCTTTTGTAAATTACTGGGGGAATTAACTCTCTCCAGCATGTTTCATTTTGCAGTCTGACTCTCTCATCCCCTTTGGGTATTAGAATGGCCTTTCTTAGCTGTTCCTCATCTTGGCAGTTTTCAGTGGGGCTGAGTAAGTAAGTAAAAACCTCTTCCTTAGTCTTTGAAAGCATAATCAGGGAGCAAAGAGGCCAGGATTAGTCTTGCTAATAAGCACGTACAAGAGAACTCCTTTGGGGATTTCTCCTTTTCTCAATTTTTGCTTTAAAGGAATTTGAGTTTCTACCTCCCCCACTGAGAGAACTGGAGTTTGCTTTGTCCTCCAGCGTGTTGTGGAGAGGAAGAGAAATTACTCAATCGATCTGCTCTTTGGCTTTCTAAGATACTTTTTTTCACTGTTTTGGCAGTTGCAATTTTCTGCTTTCCAAGGGCACTACTGACACATCTACCATCCCCTGAGGAGCTGTGGTCAGTACTGTCTGTTTCCTCCAGGGAATAACAGCAGGGATGGTAGCTCTGTCCGTTTAATATATGGTCACCATCACTTGGGCTGGCTGGCTGGCTTGCCTTGGAGAAAGGGGCGAGGTTCTGTAGGTAAACAAAAATCCCCATGTGATAGTGAACTGACATTCACACGTGTTCAGCACCCTGATTTCAGGAGGCTTTAGGCTGTGTGAGAGCACATCCCAACATCTCGTTGTCTGATCTCAGCAACTACACTGCAAAAAATGAGCAGCCACTTGAGCAGCTCTGGGATTGCACCTGGGGAGGGACAAGCTGCAGTCCAGCCCATCAGGCAGCACGGTACCCTCTGCCAAACCCAGGCAAAGGGATTCAGGCTGATCAATGGCTTCATGCTGGCTGCACCCACTGACGCCTCTGAGACCATTTGAGAGTTCTGGTTTAAGGAGTGACCTTTGCCAGAGCCTGAGACGATCGGGGGCATAGATTAAAATAATGCACTGCCATGGTTGTTTAACATTGCATGTCTTGAGTATATGATATTTAATCTTTGCTGATGGATGCCTCCATCTGTGCAAACATTATAACCGATATAATTCTGAAAGAAATTTGAGTGATGGAAGAGAAAAAAAGTAATTAATAATTTGGTTGCACATTTGGACATGCAATCCTTGGCCAAGTGCATTTATATATTTATTTTTTTCCATTTTTTTTCTCTTATAAACATGTATGGTAGGTCTTTGGATATCCAGTTACAGGCCTCCACAATTTACTTAGTGTTTCCAAGACCCCATTTTGAAGGTCTTGGGTTTTTCCTTATTTTTGGAGTGGCTATTTTTTGTGTGTGTAGAGCACCCCTCTCCTCTTTTGTCTGTTTTTGTTCTGTAACAGTCACTTGAGCAGAAGCCCTTTGGTTTGCTTTGATAAAAGCATTCAAAAAGATCAAAGAGAAAGTAAGGCTCAGCTGGTGGCCTTTCCCTTTAAAGCAGTGGCTTTTAGGCCATGCCTATGCTACAGATGTTTGCTGGCAGGGTAATGTCAAGCCAGGTTTGATGAGGAGTTTGATCCCTGTCAGGCAGATTTGTGTAAGGAGAAGCCCTCAGAGCAGATGTAATTTTTCTGGCTATGTTGTTTGTACTTGCATGGCAGGAGAGAGCAATAAATAGACCTGAATATGCTTAGTGGTCCAAGTGCAGTTTTGTCAGTTTAAAAGACATTTCCACAGAGGAAACCTTGACCTTCCTACTGCAGTGGCACTGACCTGCCCATAGAGCATTTCCAGCCCCACCTCAGCTCCTGCTCCAAGGTTTTCCCCAATGGAGCTGTGCTGCAGTGGAGGCAAAGCAACTGAGCCTAGAACTGATGTAGCTCAGGGTAGAAACCCTGAAAAAAACATGATAAAATAACTCTCTGGTGTTGAACTATCTTCTGTTTTAGCAACTAGTTTAGCCTATACTGGCACAGAGATTCTTGTTGAGGCTGGAATGGGTTTATCATGTACAGATTCATTGTCTCATTTATATTGGAAAACTTTTGCATACCAGCTAGCCATTAGTGTCTTCCCCATAGTTGGATTTTTAGCCAGTTGAAATCCTGCTGTGAAGCTTAAGAGAGGGGAGATGGACCTCTTGGAGGCCTTTCCATTTTTTTGGTAGAAATGCAGCCCTTCAGTGTTTGCCAGAATGGATCATAATTCCTTTGTTCTAAGGAATGTTTCTTCTTAGTAATGACTTGAGCGCGACAGTAATTTA
Source organism: Chaetura pelagica (assembly GCF_000747805.2). Taxonomy (NCBI): domain Eukaryota; kingdom Metazoa; phylum Chordata; class Aves; order Apodiformes; family Apodidae; genus Chaetura; species Chaetura pelagica. The sequence goes on along the minus strand of NW_009954311.1, from coordinate 1,383,858 downwards.
GGCATTTTAGAATAGGAGAATTACTTTCATTTTCAGGCTGTTGTGTTTGTAGTGCCAAGGAGATGCATTCTGGGGAAAAGAGCCTCCAGCTTAGACCTTAAAACACTGAAATGGAATGATGGGCTGCTGAGACTGTATTTGAGAGCGGAACTGGTCAGGGTGCACATCTGTGGCTAGAACCAATATTCAAAACTGCACCTTCTGGAACAGAAAAAGAAATGGCTCTCATTTCTTAAATGAGAACTGTCCTAGGTTTGTTTATTTAAATTCATTTTAGGGTGTGGCATTGTTCCCTCCTGCCACAATCTAGAGTAAATTAACTTTCCTTATTGTTTGTTTTTCTTGTATAGGCACTCAGGATGGTCTAGAATGTGGATTCCATGCAAACTGTGGTGCACATTATGCACTATTGCCAAGTTGGGTAAGTGCTCTTTAAGCACAGAGTTTGTTTGGGATTTTTAAGAAGAGCACTTACCTTTACTGGAAATCAAGCACTTTAAAATGCTCTTGCTTAATACCTGCATCTATTGCATGAATCTGGAAATTACCCCTTTTCTGGCCTTTATTTGCTTTTATTTTACCTAAGGTTTTGAGGTTTACAATGCTGCTAGGTTTGCTGAGCTTCTACTAAAGGATATTTTCAAGATAATGATCTGGGGTGGGTTTTTTCCTCATGTTACAGTTTTAGTTATTTTTTAAAAAGAAGGATCTTCAAGCCTGCTTTTGCAACAACCTACTCACTTAGGAGACTGATCCAAAGCTCTCTGAAGTCAATGGAAAACGTCCAGCAGGTTTCACGAGTTTTAGATAAAGCCTTTTATTGAGCTTACAAGAATGGAAGCTTTTTTTTTGGTTTTTACTGTTGCATTCTTCAATCTGAGTAAGTAGAAAACTGGATTTATTACTCATAGCAGTGGATCTACAATAACAAAGGACCTGTAGTTCTCCACTGCAAAGGATATAGTTTGTAGATGTAGAGCAGGTAACTCTTATGATGTGAAAAATGTAGACAACCAGAATTAACTGCAACCAAATGTACCCTGGAACCAAGGCTGTAATTTATAATACAGTCAAGAATGCATTGCAGACTCCTCAACTGATGAGCTAATGAGAAAAAGGTCTGCAGTTAATTACAAATCAACTGGGTCAATATCCTGTAAATGAAAAAAAATTGCTAACATTTGGATGAAAGTTCTTTGCCAAGTATATTTTTAAACCTCATATAAAATATTATATTTATAAAAAGAATAAAAGCTCCTTTCACTGTTCAAAGGCAGCCCCATGAATGCTTGATTTCCTTTAGCTCTGAAAATTCAACTGAACTGACTTTATTTCAACAAGTTTTCTTCTGCACATAAAAAGGACTGAAGTAATCTTTTACCTTTAGTTTGAGACCTTGCAGTGAAGCATAAAAGCTATAAATAGGACTACCAGGATGAGGCTACCCATGACTTACTGGCCAAAACATCTAAAATGATGGGAGTCAGTGGCCAAATTATTCTCCTAGTAGATGGCAGGACCTGAAGCATTTGAAGTGATGATCTTGACAATCTAACATCTTGACACATTTATATAAGCAACCCCTAAAAGGGCAGCCAGGGAGTGAAGAGATGGACTAAAACTGGTGCTTGAAAGCAGCTCGTGGTCTGCCTGGGTCTCTAACTTCAAACAACTCTATGCCTTAATAACTTGCAAAATTGGGAGTGCTACTTACCTGGAATCCTTTTAATCTCTCAGTGATGATTTTTTTCATATATATTTTATAGCACTTCTGTTTTTTATTAAAAAGGCAGAGGACAATCATTTCCAAGGAGGAAATACTAGTATTAAACATGTGAATCTCCACTTTTTTTTGTAAGTTTGTTTGTTTTATTACCCTGCTGCATACTTTTTACTACCCTCTTTGTAGGGGCAAAGGAAATGAGAATATTGCATTGTGGTTATATGCAACATTAATGAGACTTTAACTGAAAAACAACTATTCTTGAACTGTAAGCATTAATTGATATTGGATAATATTTTTTCAAGCAGGTGGACAAAAAGCCCTAAAAGACATTGACAATAAAGGAAAAGATCAGGGTTTTATTACTTAGTTTTGCCCACTGTATCTTTACTGTAGAGGCTGCTGGATTTAATTTTTATCATCATAGGATTTCACAGAGGTATTGCTAGGCTTCCCAGGTTGCCCAAGGTTCCTAGGGTTACCTTTTCGTATAAAAAATATACCAGTCCTGTCTGCCCACACAATGTTCCTGGTTTCACTGTGGAAATGACCATGTAGCCATGGGGAGTTGTTGAAATGTGTTGTGTGAACAGGGTCCCTTTGTTTTCTTCAACTTTTAGGGTAGACTGTGGCTCCACTTTTAAAGTTAGTGATAGAAAATATGAAAAAATAAAATAAAATATGAAAATGTGGAAAGAAACTGGGAGAATCTGGAAGAGCATGTGCAAGTGAGTGAGCACTGACCCTCTGAAAAAGGATCTTTTTTCTACAGGAAGAAAATATTTGGAGACCCCAAGCAGCAAGTACAGGCATATAAGGGTCTTTACTAACTTTTTTAGATTTTCCAAATTAAGAAGTACATTAATGTTTTATTTTCCTTAGCCACTGTTTTATTAGTTTTTTTTAAGAATGCTCCTAGAGTCTTTTTTATTTAATGACAAAATACTAATAATTCAAGGTTTTTTCATTTATGTCTAAATGCTAGTATTCATCATGATATCAAAATATATTAAACCTTGAGTATTTTCTTAGATATTGGGAAGGATACATAGTAAAATACACAGCCAAGGCATCCAGTATTGCATGATTTTTGAGAAAAATTTGTCTCTCTGACATATTACATCGTAAGAAATGACAGGGGTAATATCTGACTACTATCATTGCAGCTTCACTTGCAGCCCTAGCTTAGTGCTTTTTTGTCTGACTTCAATGCAACTGTCACCACACCTGAAGTCAAGAATGTTGCACTAATATTTGGAGAACATCAAGTTGCTGCTTTTCCACCTTATGAATCTTGATGTGTAGAATATCCTTTTCTTTTTTTTCTTCTCCATTCTAGATTTTAATGGTTAAGACAGTGTCCACATCTACCCAAGCCCTTAAACTAATGTGCGTAGTCCCACAAGGACAGTAGTGAAGGAAGCCTTCTTGGAGTTTGGCCACTGTGGGGATTTTATGAGTCTTCCATGAAACCTCTGCAATCTGGGCTGTGGTTTTCTTTTTGAGTAGTACATTGCTGACCTAGGCTAGATCTGTGGGGGAGGATAGAAGTATTAAATCACCACCAACATTGTTTTTAGGTGAGAGAAGCATGGTCTGTCTCCACATGAGTGATGGCTTTGGCTCACAAAACACTCTTTTGTTACTTGAAACAAGATTGGAATCTGTTTCCAGTCTTTTGTTCTTTCTTAAGCCTCATCTTTTCCCAGTCTTTTCCAAGAAAATCTGGTTTTCAATACTGTATAGTAAAATGTACATATGGCAATGTATTGTAACATGTCCCCATTAGACTAAAGGTAGGAAATAAGCAAACTGTAACTGTTCATGATTCCATCAAAGAAGATCCATTTTGGAGTGGAAAATATGCCACGATGGTTGTGTGTTATCACATCAACTGAATTTCTTATGTCATTTCACTCTTCCAGTATATTTCATATACAGCTGAGAAGTTGTCCTACCACTTATTTTTCACCTCCAGACCTTTAGAACATCTGTCTTGATCATTTAATCTTTCTAGGGACTAAGTTTTTGAGTTGCAGTTTCTCACTTGCAGTGACCGTAAAAAATATTAGTCAGCCTCACCTGGAAGAGGAATGTACTATGTAAATGTCCAAGCATAGACTGACTGCTTCTTAAAAAATAAATATATAGAAAATTAGAAGAAGCATTCCCAAATGAACAGGGAATTAATTAATTATTCTATTGTAATAAAAGATAATAGTATCACAACACTGGCAAATATATTATTGTTTCAGTCTAAATTATGTCAGTGGTGGTGATACAAACACCTGCAAGTTACCAGAGAAAATCCCTACTTTTTACATTTATAGAATTAAGAATACAAAGCCAGGACTGCTGCTATTTCAAACACATTCCACCTGCTTAGGAAGTTGCAGATCAATTAAAAATGTCTATGAAATCTGTCCAGCAACAAATTCTGCATTAGTAACATTAACTAATTTCCATTCAACCTGGGGAAGCACAATCATTTTTTGTCTGGATTTCTCTCATTAGATATTCAAATGAAATTTAAATACATGAAATCTGCATTACTATGAATATATTTTTTTCATTAGGCTACAGAAACTAATTGGTGCTTAAATTAGATTTCACATACCATTTGTTAAGTCTTTTGAAAAACTCAAAAAATTAAAACAATGACAACAAAAAACTCAATCACACAAAACCTGCCAGCAGTTTTACATAGAGATATCTGCATTTTCAGTCAACAAAAGAATGTAGCCAGCACAACTCCATTGTAGGCCACACTTCATTTCTTTTGACTTTCTCTTCAGTTAGTCATTGGTTCTTCTAAGTACAAATACATTATGACAATAATCAGGTTTTAATTTAAATGCATTCCTTAGTTATCAACTCAAAACAGTCTTCCTTCCTTCCTTCTGATGTGGGTGTTCTGGGGAAATTTTTTTCTGTCTTTGTCATTGTTTGTTCACTTTTTCTATTAGGGAGAGACTGAATCTTTTACAGTCATTAGCATGATAAGTTTGGTGGCATTGATTGGACTCGTGGTGTGAGTAAGTGGGAGAAGAAAAGGGTCTCAGTGTCACCTTTATAAGGAATTTGTAAATGCTGCAGTACAGATGAGTTGAAGGAAATGTCTCGAAGTAAGAAGCTAGAGGTGATTTTTTTCTTATGATGTTACTGCTATTTCAACAGTTAGCAGTGGTCTGTTATTAAAAAAAAATAAGGAAAGAAAATACTTATTCCATTATTGCATGTTTCATATACTTTTTTGTTTTGACAGTTGCAATTATGAGACACACTATGGTATGGACATTTCATAGCTGAACAGACATCAGACAAACAGTCAAGACAACCTCTTTGGTGGAGTTTTCTCTCATCATACAGGATGTTCTTCCATCAAAAGTACACACGTAATGCAACATTTTCTTCTTTTTAAAAATGGGCTGTGTTCTGTGTACGTATGTGCACAGCCCCTCTGCTGTTGCATATTCATCATCTTCAGCAAGGGAGGTGACTTTTGTGTTGGCAGTTGACATTAAGCAACAAGTAGTGCTCTAGACAGCAATGAGCCTCCCTCTCTAAGAAACATCTGCTGCATGGGGAAGGCAAGTGCTGGGGAGTGTGTCATGTATGTGCTGCTTATATCCAGTGGGCTTTGTTAAAATAAATAGCAAGATAAGTTTTCTTGCTTTGATTTCAAAGTCTGCTGTTACTTTGTTCCATCACCTTAGTCTATTCAGTTCAGCTTACCTAGCTGTAAAATGTGTTCCATAACATTGACTTGATTTACTGTCATTAAATCTTCCGTTATTAGTTTAGGTCTCCTTTGTTCTAGTTATGGTATACCTTTATAAGAAATCAAAGTCTCTGCTTCAGAGGAGGTATTGCCTTCATAAATAAGATTGGCAGAGGTAGCAAGAAATTCCAGGACAAATTCAGGGAAGGTAGGAAGCTGGGAACACAAATAATGTGGCCCACTGGGAAAAGTTGGGAGGTATTGGGGATTGAACCAACATCTAGTAAGTAATGAATATGTATGTTATCTGCTCCTCCTTCTGAAGAGGTTAACTGAAAATTTTTTACAATTTGTTAAAGGATTTTCTGAAATCCTTGAATGCTTCCAAAAATAATTATCTAAGCCATGTATGTGCTTTATGTGAACCATACATAGTAACCCATACTCAAATAATACCTGGTGTGAGTGGGCTTTTTAAACATGGAATGTATTACATTGATAAATAGAGCACTTTGTATTTTTAAAATTAAAGCAACAACTAAATTGTAATGAATTTTAATATAAGATCACTTTTGTGCTTTCCTCCCTGCATGGCCTTACATCATTTCTGGAATTGGTTTTAGCAGCTACATAGATTTATTTAAATGCTGTATCTGAAGTCACAGACTCCTTCTGAGTTATCTTTTAAGTAAAAATACATATGTTCATGACTCATACTCAAGTCAGTCTGCAAGAAAGCTCAGCTTTGTTGTTCAGTTCTGTGAGACAGCAGTGTAACAACATTGTATATGGGTTGCTTGAAACTAACTACAAAGAGGTATTGCTGCACAGAGCTCTCTTCTGGATTTTTAAAAGCCATATTAGTGTCCTGACATAGTGTGTCTTTGGCATAAACTGCTGCCAACATTAAATACAAATGGTGTCCTTAGCCTGTTTTGTGAAATTATGGTACAACATTCTGAAATGATGCCAGTTTCAGATACCAGCAAAAGTGCTGCTGGCTCTGGCTTGTGACTGTGCAACATTAAAATTATGATTAATGAGAAATGGATGGAATTGAATCCTGCCCAGGAAATTCAGGGACCCAACAAGAAAAGGAGGCAGAAATATATATCATGGCTCTGGGGTCTGATGTGTGTTCTTGAAACTTGATTCTCCTCTGCCTGAAATCTGCTAGAAGTTAAGGAAAATCAACAGCATTTGATTGTGTGCCCCAGGATGGAAGGGATTGCTCGAGGTGGTGCTAACAATTGCTAATTTAGTTTTGGTGGTTTTCCTCCCCTTTCTTTTCCCTTCTGCCAAATTCACTTCAGCACTGTTTGGTCTGCATCTAATTTGATTCTGGTGTGTGTTAGTTATTTTCCTTTATTACCCTCATCATCTAACCTGAGTGCTGGCTGCTGCTTACACATCCTCCTCCAAAGGCAGGGAACATCATCCAAATCCAGGAGAAAATGCTTTGCATTTAGCAGTGAGCTAAATGTCAGCTAGTGGGTTAAAGTAGGCTGCAGAGCTGGTCAATACCAGCTTTTTGCCAGTTTTTGAACATGGTTAAGTGGCAGCTTGGAGAGCCCTCATGTCCCAGGGAGGCATAAGGGAAAAGAAGGAAGAGAAGCCTCTTGAGAGTGTCACTTCACTGTCTGAAAAACTGTGCTTATACTTCTTTCCTTGCATCAATTTCATACTGTTTCCAAATGTTTCTGTTGCTGCCTCTGACTTCCCCCAGCAGTAAAACAGCAATAGCATGAATGCAGAGCTGCTTCTCAGAATTTTCAAATTCCATTCAACACTTAAAGTATGAGGTATTAGTAATTATTTGTTATTACTCATCTATTATTTTCATCCTCAAAATATTCCACTCTAGGCATCCATTTTATTGCTCAATATATTTTTATTCTTCAGAAATCCTCTCTCCCTTGTAGTGTGGAAATGTGGATGGATCTGAATGACAGGCAAGCAAAATCTGACTTGGGATATACTAATATGGGTAGAATATATATTGATATGTTCTTTTAATGCTATATTTATATAACAGGTAAAGTTAAGACAAAAGAAGCTAAGTCACTTGTGACTTTAAAAAAATCTTTACCAACACTGCTAGAAATACCAATAACTTCATCCCATCACATTTAGGTAACAATGCTTTTGCAGCCAGTACTTTGTGCTTTGATGGTGTTGCAGTTGTGCAACTGAACTGAGAAGAAATAAGTAACATATTTGGGGTGAATTTCGCATCATTAAGTTGAAGTGTATTTTTTTCTTTAAAAAGTTAACATGGCAAGAGATTTAAAATGTGTGTTAATTAATAGATACAAATTACTGTAATTGCATCAAGATATAAATTACTGTAATCATGTCCGCTTACATCTTTCAGTGATTATAATGCTGTAATTTCAGTGTCATGTTTCTAGCAAGATACTAATTTCTTGTTGCAAGTAGTTTTTTAATTGGTTTAACTGTGTATCTTACAGCCCATTGCTCTTGGGGGAGGCAATATCACTTCCAGTGGCAAAAAAGATTCACAATAGCAAGAGAAGTTACTGTAGATGGATGTGCAAATCGGGTAATTCTGACCCCATGCTGACCTCCCTACCAGAGGGCCAAGACATCATTGTTCCTTTTTGGAAAGCTGTTGTGGTGACTGCACAGGGAAACTAGATTCCAAGGGGGCATCTGATGCTACCATTGAGTTCTCCCAACTTAAATGAAAAGGGGAAGAGGAGATCTGATATGTGTAATAACTTAGGAGCCCAGAGGCAGGGTGATTACAAGGGGTTTAAATCACCACTCTGCTGCTGTAGGAAAGTCCTGGAATTGACAAGGGCCCTGCACGCCCACAACGCAGATGCTCCATGAAGAAAGGAATGCCCAAGCTACCATGGACACTTAGAGTGACTTGAGAAAATTGTTCTGATAGTGAAAAGGGCTGATATTTTCTACAACTTTAAGAGTGAACTGCTATACTATTTAGCTCCTGCTTTCATCAAAATTCATGTGGACTTTTGTAGCCTAAAAGAAGGGAGTCTGTTTTGTAATGTTTTTGAGTGTCACTTTTCTTAGTGGGAGTAAGGCAGAAAGAGCTGGTTTTGCTGGAAGCTTCTCCACTGTAGTCAAAGGAGGGTGTTCACAAGTTATAGATGTTTAGTGTGTCAGGGAAATTTCTTTTTTTCTCCTCTCTTTCACTGTGATTTTAAAAAAAAGTTTCCTAAGACTTAAATTATTTCCAAACCTCTGATTTGGTTTTAGTCACCTCCTTGTTTGCTAGCTGCTTTGGCCATTTATAGTTTAAATAACTGCACTTCTTAGAAATGTATTGTCCAGTAAAATATTTCCATATTTCCTCTTAATGACTGGCCCTGTTTATTGAGAAGAAATATGTAAATGTTATCACCAGGAAGGAGAGTTAATAGTTTTTAATGGCTTAAATTCTGTGAACAATCATGTCTATGAGAAAGTCCTTGCACCAACAGTCCTGGTAAACTCAGCAGGACTCTTCATGTGGTAACATTACTCATACATGTAAGTGTTTGATAGCAAAATGTTGGTGTTCCTCTCCCACATTAGTCTTGTTCCTCCTGGAAAGAAAGTCAGCACATGAATATCAGAAGGCATTTTTAGTCTAATATGTCCCAAATAAGGATTTAATCTAGACTAAACAACCATTCTGAATATTTGCTGTAACTATTAATTATTGCAAATATTTGGGATTTTTCTGTTCATTTCCTAGCTTTTAGTTCTTGATTTAAACCATCTGTAGTGTTCTTGCTTACTGTGTTCACTTGGTATTTAGCATCTATATCTGCTTTTTGCAATTTAACAATCTCTACAATTAGCTGCATTTTACTTAAAGTGAATTTATTGCTTTAAAATGGTTCTGGAATGAGTGATTTCTCAAAGAAGCAAAAATACCTCAAACTTGAGTCCTGCCAACAAGACACTGTGCATTTGTTTAATTGTAAAGGCATATTCAAAGCAGATACAATACACTGTAGTGTGTTGTCTGTAAAAAGCTGTCATTTTTGTTAGACAAGGTGTGACTTTCAAAAATGGCTATTTCCTCTGCAGGTACCAAAGTTACTCAATTACACTTCCTATTTGTGAATTAGTGCATTCTTGCTACAGCTGTTTCATAGATACATGGTTTAATTAACTGATAAACCAGCTATTTTTCTGAATCAGTTAGTGAACTGTTGGCAACAGGTTTTAGAAGCAAGTATGCAAAATTTCCCACTGTTGTCTTGGGAGTTTCGTGGTTTGGGTTTTTTGGGTCGACCATGATCCTAATGGTAAAATTAAAGCTATCTACATTTAATTTTGGCTGATTATGAGTCATCTCTGTGTCTGATCTGAGAAAGTTAACCAATTCACCTTATAATTAGGTCTCTGCAGCACCTTCCTCCTACATAAACAGGCAGATGGATTCCTAGTTGTTTTCCCGTGGCCACCGACGCAACCGAGGGAACCATCTGAGTGACAGGTACTTATATTCAGTTAGAATTTTTAATCATGGCTTAACACTTGTCGGCTTCAAAGTATACACTGTTGGGAAATTAGTGTCACATTATGTGATACAGCAGTTGTAAGTCTGCAAACAAAACAGATTGATTATCTTTTTTTTTCTTCCACAGCTAAGGTTAACTGTCTGGACAGCTGTGAGTCAAGACTTCAAGACATGCTGCTTTATCTGATTGGTCTCAGTCTTGATCTGGCACATGAAAGAAAATGTGAGGAAGTTTCAAACAGAGATCATTTTGCAAGTCCAAAGATAAGGGTAAGGTCACGATCACTGCAGTCTCACAGTATCTCATTACAAACATAAAACAAAGCACTGTGCAGACAATAGGAGTTTTAGTGCAGCCACAGTTTTCACCTGCATGAGATTTACATCTCTGGAGTATTTTCCATGTTCTGTTTACTGGCATCAAAGAAAAATACAGCAGGATAGAAAGAGCAGTTGTAACATTTTTTTTTAAAGGTGACTCTTCCTTCTAGGGAACAGGCATATGGTGACTTTATCTAAGCTTTGATATTTAACTTGCACAGGTGTTGCCAAAATCTCATGGGCTGCAGTGTAAAGTTAGCATTTAGTTAAGGAGTATGTTGTCATTATTTGTGTTACGTTAATTTAGCCCATAATGTTAGTGTAACTGCTTTCCTCCTGTAGGAAACTGCCACTTCTCCAATGCATTCAGAACTGGGGAGGTTGGTGTAGGAATCTATGGGGTGAGAAAATATACTTGTTTAAAACAAACAAACAAAAACCCAAAACAAACCAGTCGGTGTCTTTTAAGGTCATTGTGAACTGTGTGTGGAACTTAAGAGCTGCAGCCTGCAGTGTGGAAGGGGCTGTCTCTGCCCCGTGAGGCTCTCCCAAAACACTTCCTGAGCTATGGATGAGCACTGCCTTATGAAGCTAACCCTACTTATTGCCTTCCCTTGGTGAGATTTCCCAATTACTCATTTTTTGGAAAATGTTTAGCTCTAAATGTGGGCATCGTTGCGCTGTAACGCTTTATGGCTTTATGTAAACAGTTTGTCTTGGGGAAGAGCTGTTGGTTTGCTGTACATTTCAGTAAAACCACCATTTAAAATCTTAGCTGTTGTAACAATTCTGTGATTAAATAAGAAGCATATTGAGAAAGACTCTGTGAGGTCTTCAGTTGGGTAAATGCTATTTTGTGTGTGCTGTGCATGAGGAGCAGGTCTGTGTGCTTGTGACTGGTGTAAGTGTTACATTTCTCTACATTTGCCACAGAGAAGCAGGAGTTGGGAGGGTTTTTCTCTCCAAAAATATGAATACAGAAGAGATAAGAACACATAATGTCACTGGTTACATCTGAACAACTCCCATGGGGTCCCAGATTTTTTGATCAGCATTTCTGAGCTTTGCACATTCAACCGTGCATGGTAGATACTTCATGTGATGCACACCCAGGGAAAGCACTTCTTTTCCTGAAGCATTTTCACACTTTGGGCTTCTATGTACAGCTCTGTTAAATGCTGGAATACAGATGATGCAGCTGTGAGATGAAGAATCTTTTTTGAAGTCTTCAGGTGTTTTCATCTGAGATTTTAAAAAGTCATGTCATCCCCAAACTAAAAATCCATGTAATTAAATTAGTCTACTTTGTTTCATTAAGATATTAATTATAAATATAATGAAAATATAAGATTACAAATTGGCTGCAGAATATCTTAATAGCTGATGTGCAAATTACTCTACCGTTCTAATTATGTAAATAAGCACAGTCAACACATTATGTAAATGGCCACAATAATGGACACCATTTGAATCCTTTAGGGATCTATGTTTAGAGAGGTAATTACAGTAGTGCAAAATATAATAGTGAAGTGAATGATGTGTTGCTAGACAAAACTTGAAAATACTGAGCACTGATCTGTTAGAAATTAACTATGGTTTTATTTTACTCTAACTTTGTACATTCTCCAAGATTGTAGTCAGTTTTGGATTTGGGGGGCAGGGGATGATGGTGGCTCTTTTAACTTTAGCATGTTCAAAAGGCTCAATATTAGGTGTCAGGGCAATTCCTGCACAATTTTTATTACTTCCTTTAAAAGTCCATTTACAAATTCTGGGTGCCTCAAAGTATTTCTCTGCTTTTCTGTGCTGTTTCCATCATTTTTTTCATAATACCATGAGACCATGTTTAACTTCTCACAGCACTTTCTTTGAGGGAGAACTGATCTCCATACAAATTTATCCTGATCAATCTGTGTCCAGTCTGTTACTGGTTTGATCAGGTAGGAATGGATGGTAAGAGTGATGTTGGCATATTGCTCCTAACCCTTCCTGATGGTATATTCAATACCTGAAAATACCAAAGGTCTAAATTTAAAGGAAGATCTGTAAAATTATTGTCCCCTTTCCAAGAGAAAGAGGCAGTTCCTGTAAATATATCTCATCTCTCTAGAAGTATTATTTTGAAACCACTTTTTACTGCTGTTTGATCTTCATTCCCATTTAACTTCTAGGGCATGGTGTATTCCTCCAAAATATGTTCCTTCATTTGACCCAAGACCAGCAATTAAACCAGTGGCACACCCTTAGCTTTCAGCTTTTCCTCAGGATATTACAGGTTTTCATAAATAAAAGTAATGAGCATTTGCCTTTAATGGACCTGTTTTTTTTTCTTTTCAAGGCAGTGCCTTTCATTATTAACTTTCAAAGAGCAAATCAATCCCACTAAGCTGCTACACTTTTTATCCTAATTATTTTTCCATTTGCTGTTTCTTATCCCACATCTGCATTAACATAACTTTGGTCTTCTCTCTTTTAAAAATAATATTAATACTCATGTCCATTTACTTTCTGGCTTGATTAAGGCTTTATTGACTCTCACCTTTGTGAATGTTTGTCCTCCAAGTTTTTAATGTTTGCAGTAAACATGCACATTGCTGCTATTATTAGCTGGTGTTAGCTATAAATTCACTACTTCAACTCAAATTCAGGTCCCAGTTCTCCTGAGGTACCATAAAAAAATCCTTCTCTCCTAGCCAGCCTTATGCCTAAGGAGTAGGGAGACCAATTGCAACATTTTAAGAGCTGCACCTCAGTATAATCTTGCTGACAGTCAAGAATATCTCCCCCTTAAGTATTTTCTAACTCTCTTGGGTAATGGAAATCCTTTGGATATTTCTGATAGTGTATATGCCCTGCACTGACTGTGCTAAAATACCCAGATGTTCCACACAATGGTGGCCTGATCCTGAATTGTAGCAGTAGTAAATTTTTGTGGCTGTTACTGCCTTTTAAGTTCTTCATCTCTTTGTCCATACAGTCAAACTCAAGTCATGTCTGTGCATGGGAAGAACAGCTGCCCAGGAACGTGATGCATTCCAGCAACATGTACTTGTGACTTTGCTAATTTTGAGGTGTGATTGGTGACTACAAGAATCTGGCAAGATACAGGTTCTTATTTTTGCCCTTAGATAAAACTGGCATGCCTTCTGGATGCATGTGGTGGGCTACACAAAGCACTATCTTGTTTCTCTGATAATCTGCATTTTCAGCTTATTCAGTCAACTGTTTGAAAAGCAAAGACAAAATCAAAAGGAGAGAGTTTTGGAGAGAAGTTATAGGCAATCTGTGATACCAGTCAAGGAAACTCTAGTGCTGTCGTGAGTCAACTGTAAGAAGTTAAAAAAAATTCTGACAAGGTCTTCCCTCTTTACAATTTTGTATTTTTTACATTTTGTATGTTCTGTTATTGATTTGTAATTCATATTATACACAAACATTCCATGATCCAGAAATTGCTGGAAGCTGGGAGAGGACACCTGGGCATGTACTGCTTACTTTCCTACTACAGGCTCCTGCATTTATCTTCTAACACAAAAGATAATTTGGCTTAACCTAGTACAGCCATCCCTGTCTTGCACTCAGCTTTATATGGGTTTATTATACATAGTGGATATTTACATGTCCATTTTAACTAGTATGTGGTATAGTTCTTCCTAAATTCCATGTAGAGCCAATAGGGAGCCAAATATTGCAGAGGGTTTTTCAGAGAGAAAGCCTAGCTTGTGTTCTCTTTCTGCATGCAGCCCTCTGTCCACTGAGCAGAGGGAGATAAAGCATCTGAGCTGGCTGGAATAAGCTGCACAGTGTTGGGTGGTTTCTCCTGACCCCTGCCTGTCCATCACTGCTCAGTGTACCCCCTTCACACAGAACATGCACAACCTGTGGCAAGCCCTCTGCAACAAAAATATGTTTTCTGCTGTACCAAAGTGCCAGATCAGATTTCACAGGGAATAATGATCAGAAGAAATTACTCTATTTCATAGCTGCGAGGAGAAAAAAAACACAATGGGGCTTTTTGTGTGAGCATGTGGCTTTTTATAACTATTAAGCTGCAGTGTAAAATTCACTGTCTCTGTCAAGCCCCCAGGGGACATCTCTCGACCCTTCTGACTGCTTCCCAGCATGGTGGATTGGGCAGCTCAGGGTCCCAGTGAAGAGCTGTCATTCCAGGGGTGTGTCCACTTGCTGCAGCCCTGTGCCAAGCAGAGAGCCCAGCAGAGAAATGACCTGCAGAGATTTGCCCATGTAGGGTGGGATAGGGGAGGACTGGGTGAAGCTGCTGCAGTTTAGAGGCAGAGGTGTCAACGCTGGTGACCCAACATGTCCCTTTGAGCTGAGCTGGAGCTGCCATGGCACCTGGTCCCATGGGCCTCCAGCCCTGCCTGGGTTTTCTCACTTTATATGAGAGAGGCAGCAGAATAACAAAAGACTGTTTCTAACACATTTCACCGGGTTTTCTTCCCCCTCTTTGTCTGGGTTTATTCTGAACATAGCTTAAACCTTAGTGCCCTCTTCTGATCTTGAAATAGGTGTGAGCTCTCAGCACGCCTTTCCCTGCAGCTCCAGCTCAGCAGACAGTGCCAGGCAATTGCTTGAAGTTAGACAAGCATGTGGGACAGAGATATTCTAATTTTTAATTGGCTCTAAAGCCTTCAAAGTTTACTCTGATCAGAAACAGGAGCTTAAGCAGAAATTAGTGTTTTGTATTCATAAAATCATTTTTTTTTTCTCCCCTGGCAGGAGCTGCAGGCTTGATCTGAAGTCCACAGAAGTAAAGGGATAAACCTTTATCAGCTCTAGCCCAGCCCTTAACACAGCAGGTTCTTTGGCCAGTAGAGTCACTTAGGCTGTAAGAGGTGAACTATTACATGATCTTCAAGGGGCAAATACTAATTAAGGATAAACCTGTAGAGAACGTTATTTCATCAGACATATTTAACATGGGAAATACTGGTAAGTGATAATTCTACAATTCCTTACTTTTGAGAGGCTTTTCAATGCTACTAGACCAAATTTAGTTTACGTGTAGATATATCTAGACAGATGTATGTAATGCATACTAGGTATAACTCACACTCAGCTGCAGACTGTATGAATAAGTTCATTCATCATTTATACTCTGCCACCTCTGGGATGGAAGGCAGCAGCTGCCAAGGAGCAGACAGCAGGGCTGCACAGCAGTCTGCAGGCATATTCAGAAGCTCTGCATCCAGTTTGCATTGCAGGGTTATTCTATGCAAGGGGAAATAGAAAACTCTTCTTTATAAAAATGTATGTTTTCTAAAATCATCTTTAAATCCTATTTTTTACTGATTGCCATTTAAAAAATTCTGGTAGAATGTTTGCTCTCAAGGCACTTGATATGTATGCTATCAAAGTATGCTAAATGTTGTTAAATTTACTACAAAATAAGGTTATGAATTAATTTTCACAATTAATTCATGTCAGTGGCTGTTTGCTTCTGCTCTAAGCAGCTAATATTCTGCAAACTGAGCATTGTGCAACTGCAAATAAACGTTCTCTACTGACAAAACTATTTGTTGATAATTTTAGATGGGAATTGTTGAGAGACTGATGGACTGATTAACACTAGAAGCCTCTGTAGCAAGAGGTTTATC
This sequence comes from Chaetura pelagica, assembly GCF_000747805.2. Classification (NCBI taxonomy): domain Eukaryota; kingdom Metazoa; phylum Chordata; class Aves; order Apodiformes; family Apodidae; genus Chaetura; species Chaetura pelagica. Next base: position 1,367,974 of record NW_009954311.1, on the reverse strand, counting down.
AACACATTAAGCAACAAAAGAGATATTTATAGTACAGCCCTGGAACATGTTTTTTCCAGCTCTCTATTGCCATCTTGAGTATCTTGCTGCCTTCAGCAGAAAATCCATGTTGGGATGTAACAAGTATAGAGACAAAGGGAAAAACACTTCCAGTCCTGATGGATTACCAGTCATCAGGTCTTAGTCATCAAGTATAAAAGGAACAACACTATTTAGTTTAATTGAGATTATGGACATTGTGGAGAACTATAGCAAGAGCTGAAACAGAATGCTGGGGTAGTGTGATGTTAATGGAAATTTGTTGTAAGGAGTGGTAGAATAAGATTCCTGGAAAGCAGCTGAGCTCAGGCCCAGTTTCTGGGTACATGCAGTGTGCAGAGGCTGTCAGAGGAGCCAGTGAGAGTTTAAATTATATTTTGCAGGGGGACAAAGAAATACTGAAAGCACTATCCTACATCATACACAGATGTTTTGATGCCATTTTCTTTTTCCTGTAATTTCCCTTCACAAATTTTTCACCTTCCCCCGGAAATCAAGCAGATGGGACAGGTCAGGTATTGTGATTCCCATGATCCTAACTAAATGTTAAAGAAATGCTAAAGAACACCTCCTGCTTTATACTTTGTAATGTTCACATTTCTTTTTCTAAGCTAATAATTTCTGGAAGTCTTTTTCTTATTATTCCTTTTTTTGACCCATTGTCTTATTTCATACTTGCCAACAGTATTTTCAGTCAGAATTCAGCACTCAGTATTTTATGAGCATACAGTGTCCCAGGCAGCAGTAGTATGACTGTGAGATCATTGTTACTACTTGACTACTTGGTGGGGAATCTCTTCCCCTCCACTGAGTCCTTGACATATACTAAAAATAAGTTGCTAAAATTTGATTCTAATAAAATCTACTATCCATAGCCCATTTTAGTCTTGAGTGTATTTGGGCATAATAGCAATCCCAAGCATGTTCCTCTTCCAAACAGAAGATATAGTTCTAAGGCACCATTTAAACTCTTTTCTAATAAATCTCATAGTAGCAGTTCAAACTGTGCTAGCACAGAGTTAAATTAAACCCTGATGAAAACAGCCTGAGCTGGATTTTCTACCCCGCTTACTGCTGCTCTACTGCAGCAAATGTTGGTCCTCTCTCTTGTTGAAATGGGAGTTCCTGCAGTGTGTGCCAATCCAGTACAACCACATTCTAGACCCTCCTTACTGGTGCAGGGCATAAGCTGTGGTGAAATATAGAGGTGTCATTCACTAATACCCAAACGCAAGTAAAACTTTGAAAATGTTAGAATGCAAGAGCATTACTTTATAGAACAACTGATACAAAGGAAAAAATATGTTTTGTGCTCACCACAGGTGAACAAGTGCCCCCCCAGTCTCTGGAAACATGATTTCACTACTTTTTTTTTTTTGGTTGTGTACTAATTTCAGTACTTGTGTTGCCTTCCTATAGGATTTGGGTGGTTCTTCAGATACTGATTAAACATCAATCATAGCATTTCTTCAAAATTTACTGGATTTGACCTTCTATAATTTGACAGCTAGCAATGGTCTTCCAGAGAGGTGCTCAGGTATGTGTCAGACACACCCATCTGAGGCTCTCAGAATTCAGAGAGGTTATTATTTTAATAATATTCTTTGGATGGTGTGTGTTTGCATTTGATGTCACAACACTTCTGTAGAGCTGCCTTCAATGCTGCTTTTTACATATTTCCTGCAAGTGCCACATCAAATGATCACAGGATTCTTGGAAAAACAACAGGAAATGATATAATGGTGCCCACAAGTTCTGTGTATTGACTTTTCCAGAGACTTATTAGTATCTGAGCCTAAAAATTGTCGGTAAAACAAAGATATTTGATCTTATTCTCTATTCTTGATTCTTGTTACCATGCCAGAAGCCCCGACCTTTTGCTGGTTTGTTATGGGGGTAAAAAAGAAAAGAATAAAGCAGCTAATTATAGAAATTATTGTGGTTTTGATTACAGGGGTAGTTATTTAATTTAGTTTCCTTACATTCCTAAGCAACTATTAGCAGGAATTCATATGGACATACTCTGTAAGTCCATCTTCAAGTAAGTTACAGCTTGAATTGAGATGCAGCAGAAATGTCTCCAGAATAGAATCATAGTTCTGGTATAAAAGCTGTAGGACGTGGAATAAGTAATTGCCTTTTGGGACTATCTTGGTAAATTCAAGCCAGGAAGGATAGCCTATAAAAGTGGAGAAAAGCTACAGAGAAAACTGTTTGTGGCATTGGTCCTTGGTAGCCTTGCAGGGGTCATGAGCTGTGGAGGATGGGAGAAAGGTCTCAGTTGAAAATGATTGAAAATCACCTGAAGCCAACATCACAGAAACAGGAATAGGTGGAAGGTTTGTGCTTTTGGCCATGCTTAAGGGGATTTCAAAGTGCTCCTTAGAAGACCTTGAATATTTATAGCTGAGAATTCAAAATCCTTATCTCTTTGACCTGAAAATAACTTTGCTGTGGAAGTTATGATGAGTCTTTCAGGTTTGCTGTGGGGTGAATTTGTCAAGTATGTTTCCCCTCTTGTGGGTTTAGTCTCCATCTGAGGGATGATTTATCTTCTAGATGATAGCAATAAACAAGACCTATTACACTGTTCAGAGCCTCTCAGCCTCATTTGGTTAACTCCTTCGGTAAGGAATTCCTCCTCATCCAGGATGGTTCCTCAATAAATTCCCCAGGCCAGGTTGGGACTTTTACCACATTCTTTTAAAGTCTCATCACCAGATGAGACTCCAAATAGACGTCTTAGCCTGGCAACGTGTTGGGGTGGTGAAACTGCATCCTGCTGAGCAGAGTGCTGCCTCTTCACTTGTGCCATCCTGCTGATGGTGGTTTTTTGGGAGTGCTCCTGCCTTGTGCACTCCCCACAGATGTTACTGCAGAAGGTATGAATACAGCTTTGAACTGACAGTCAAAAACACAAGGAGACAAAGAGAGCAGTCTGCCTTCTCTGAAACCTGCTGTGAAGTCCTTCACTAATCTAACCAGAATGAGGTCAAAAAGTGCTATTTTACCCTAAAGCAGGATATTTTACTCAACCAATAGATGAAATTAATCTCTTCTGATCTCTCTATTGCGACTGCTGGATGCCATTCAAGACTCAAGCAGGCCTGTGCAGCATTAGCTCAAGTGCTTCTGGATTCCTGTGGTTTGAAAAAAAGACATAAGCTATAGATGCTGCTTTAGTTCTTCATTCATGGTGCTGGCAGCTCTGTAATGAGGCAGAGGACAGGAACATGGTGGCAGAACTCAGCAGTTGCATTTTCTGAGCCTTTCAGGACTCAAACCAAGTGCAGATGCCCTGGCTGTAGCTCATCAGTCCCAGACTCTGTCCTCTCTATCTCAGACACACTGACAGTTGTCCTAATCATTAAGAGCTTTCAGGATGATTCAAAGAAAAAAATAAAAAAAAAACAACCCAGCAATGAAAAGTGACCCAAAAAAAGCCCCCATGAGTTATGAATATTGTGCTTTGCTTTCACTTTCCTGTGAAGGAGGCAAGGCCTGGCCTACAAATATTAACAATTTATTTTCCCTTTGGAATATCTAGGCTAGCTCCTCCATACCCCTCTTTTTTACTACTTTTTTTCCCTTGAGGATTGTTCCATCAATGTGACTTATTATGTCAAGGTCATCCTGGATTACTGGTGTTTTGTATATAAAGCACTGACAGTAGCAGTGGGATCACAATTCATTGCAGATTTAATCCCCAGCATTGACTTTCCTTTATAATTTCAGAGCTGCTCACTTATTTTGAGGGGACACTGACATCAGTCAGATGGTTTAGCAACTTAATTACTGTAATTGGTGAATTACCTGATTTCCTTTTTAGGCTGATTGTTATCATATTGAAATAATACAAATTAATCTTGAGGGTTTTGTGAACATTTTAACTCCACCAGCACAAGCTTCTCAGACCTGCTGTGATTCCTGAATTTCCTACTTCACAATTAACAGAAATGGGATTATGGAATTGTATTTTCTGAATGAGAACAACCCTTCTTCAGCATTAATTTTGTTGACACAGACAGCATGCAACATAAAGTCTGAATAAAACTGACATCAGCTCAATGTAGCAACAAAATAAACAGAAAGGTTACTGAAAAAAAATGAATTATTTACCTGTCCAGCACAAAGTCACTGTATTACTGTGCTAAGTAAGCTATTGGTTTTCTACTGCTTGGGAGTTTAGACTGCTTGGAGAGCCTGCAAATAAAACCAGAAAGTATTTTAAACTTCTATTCTAGTTCTTGACAAAACATCACTATTATTTAGTTTGTCATTTGAATCTTTTGCCACAGCAGGTTTTTGCAGCCATGTTATATTACTATCAAAATGATTTTATTTAACTGTGGAGGTAAATGAGACAAATGTGTTTTGTCATGGTTGCTAATGAAGAAAAAAAAAAAAAAGCCTCTTTCCATTGTAAACACTTACCTGTTAGGTTGTGCAGAAATTTGCTTTGAGGTAAGTGTTTACAGTGGAAACACTGACCTTTCTTTAATAGTCATAATGTTTTGAATGTGGTTGCTAAAACTTAGTTACTCTTTTTTCTTTTCTGACAGACTGCATGAAATGTCAGGTAATAAATACACTTTCAGAACACAGACCATTGTGCCACTTTGTTGTTTTAATCAATGTGAAAGGATTTCTTTTATTCAATATCCAATTACATTTCTGATTATGCTCATTCTAATAGGCTATTTTTCTAATGTATCTGCTAATCATTAGGATCACTATTTGGCCTAATCTTTTAAAAATATGATTAGGTGCTTTCATAAAACCTTAGGTCTTAATTCCACTACAAATGGCAAAGCTCAGACATGATATAATGTTCTATTTCCTGTTTTAACTCTGAAAACCAAGTTTCCCAGACCTCCACAGAAACAGGCTTATTCTCAAAAAGAAAAGCTTGACAACAAGAATTATTAATGTCCCCAAAAGCTAACTCCAACCCTGCAAGACAGATAGAAAGAGTTCAATCATCTGCAATAGTGCCAGTAGAGTTAGATAACTTATGTAATATCTGTAGTCAAGAAGATAAGGAAATAATTAAAAGTCACCCTGTAGGCAATATACTACTTTGTGACAGCTACAATATTTAGAAAAGTACATATAGACTAAACATAGTTTTGATACCACTCCAGGACACCAATGAGAGAAGTTACATAATTTGAACAGAACTCATTTAACTGTAATGAAATGTCTGGTTTGAACCCTCTTGGAGAACCACATCTTCGTGTTCCAGGATGAGGTACTTGTTGCTCAGCTCATTTTTGTTCCTGGCTATGCAGTGGGGGCTGACACAAGCAGCTAATGTCATATGCCTCCTCCTCACCCTGTAACCATAAGGTTGGGACTAAAAGTGGGAGGGAAGAATGGGAGAGGATTAAATGAGAGCACAAGAAATTTGGCAGCACCAGAAATCTGTTTGTGCAGTAAAGTGCTGAATGACGCATTAAGGCGAACCACCTTCGTTATAAATTACATGTGGTAAACTACAAGAAAGAAGCATTTTAGAAACTAAATCTATCCCATACTGGTATGCTATGTTATCCTGAAGTGACCCTGGGCAGCCAAATGTTCTTGCAGTCTGTCCTTGGCTCCTTTTGCATTATACAGGTTCCTAAGCCAAATTTGCTAAGTTAAACATCTTAGCTGTAAATAAAGATCCCCCAAGCCTACTGTGCTTTCCTTGTTCTAAGAGTCCTTCACAGTATGGCCCCAATTCAACTAAGTACTTAATATGTACTTAAATCCCACTTAAATCAATGGGATTTAAACATTTGCTTAAATGCTTTGCTAAATCATGGCCTATTAAACTGTCTATGTTGGAGATCAAACTGTAATTTATATTGCTGTGATTTCCTTTTTCTGGTGTTTTACAGAAGACCTCAAGCTACATTTTACTGTACTTTTGCTTGGACCAAAGCTGGAACTGTTTAGAGGGAATGTGTGCAAGACCTTCTATTAATCATGTGCAAGAAACAGGCTTTAATTATTTTGGGCATCTGCTATTGTAAACCTGTGCTCCTGATAAACTGAAGTCAAAGAAGCTCAGGTAAGGGACTGAATGTTTTTCAAGCACCAGTGTTTTGAAGATTAGTAACATGAAATTTTCCCTTTTCAGTAATGATTGCAGCCTCTGGTAATGAGGGAACATATAGTTTTTACAGAATGTAGATATATGAACATATTTGAGGAGGAGAGAGTTAGAAGGTTTTTCTTTGATTTGTTTGCAGTCTTGTCTTGGCTGCTTTATTTTCTTTTTTATTTATTTTTATTTTTTTTACTTTTTCTCACAAATGCAGCTAGGATTGACAAGTAAAACATCCTTTTGTAGCAGAGGAGGTAGCAGCAAAAGAAGAATTTG
>NW_009954311.1:1352349-1361498 GCF_000747805.2 Chaetura pelagica | reverse complement strand
CAATGTACTATAATTTTTTTTAGAAGTCACATGTCCTGCTGTGCCTGGGATGCCTGAAGAGATTACTCTGGCCTTATCACTCTTTTTTTGGGAGTCAGGATGGATGGTGGGAAAGTGAGGGCTCTTCTTGACTTCTCCTGTAATGCAAGCTCTCTGCTTGTAGTGGAAATCAGCCAAAAGGCAGCTCACATGCCAAGAAAGCACGAGTTAAAAGATGAGTGGAAAATACCAGATGCTTAAATTTGTCTTGGATTTTCTCAAAGCTGCTAATACCTGTTTTCTGCTTAATTAGTCAAATAAGGGATGGACTGTGCTTCTCTCTCATCTACAGATATTTCTTGGACACCTCTTGGGCACTGCTGTCCATGTCAGAGGAAGAGCTAAATGTTGGTTTCTTAAACAACATTGGCAGGAGATAATTGCTGTAGAGCACATTCCAAACTCCTCACCCAAGCCACAGCTACCTTACCAGAATTGTCCCAAGATCAGGATTCCTGAGACAGCTCCTTGTCAGGAAGTATATTTAGGTTTCTATTCTGGGAAGAAATTATACTCAGTGGGTACATTTTCCCAACTAGAGAAGATTTATTTCCACACAAAGTGTTGTGTCTTCTGCTCACCACTCAGTTTTCTTTTAAGAAGCCAGAGTTTTCCCAGGAGATCTCAGTATTTTGCCCATAACCTCAAGGGTATGGATGGAAAAATAAGAACCCTCTCTTGGACATGAAGTGACTTCTCTGTAAGTGGTATTTTTCATGGGCATCTCTAAGTGTTCTTCAGCATTTTTGTGCCTCCTGAAAGGTGAGAATAAGTCAAACATGCATTGAGGGTGTTTACATGTGCAGAATCATACAACCATATAGAAGGGCATTTGATGTAAAGAACAACTGAGACACCATGTATGGTTCTGATTAACTGTAGAATCAGCGGAATAAAAAAGCAAACAGGTTCTGGAGAGGAGTAGGTGGGATCAACAAAACAATCAAGATCAGATATCATAAAGCCATTTAAAGTATACTCATCCTTTGTGTCACTTGTTTTGCTGCATAATTACTACAGCTCTTGATTAGACTATCAAATATATCTGTATGGCCTTTTCAGACAGCAGATGTAAGTGTATATTGTATAAATTCATACTAGTTTTAGCATTCCATTTGTTTCCACAATTTTATTCATCTGTATGTGTCACTTACAGAAAAATGAAATACATGCAGAATAGGTAGTAATTTAAAGCCAATGGGTATAAAGGTAGTGATTATAGTCAGAATATAGTTTAATAATAATTTAATACTAACATTTTTTTCTAAAAGATGGTGCATGACTTTTAATCCTACTTCAGAATGTAAAACATTAAAAAAGAAACAGTTAATCTTGATTGACAGTGCTTATTATGTATTAATTTATATTATAAAAGTGCATCTTACAAGGTGTTTTTCTTTCCAACTCCCATGAGCCATTGCAGGGCTTCTGTGAAAGGGAGGAAACAGCAATTATTTGAGCAGGGAAAAGTAACTCTCTTCTCATAATTTATCTGATTAGACAATTTCTTCATTTGTGTGTATTCACTGAGGAATCTTTCTTTTGTGACTTCCTTTGTTCCCCAGCCTGGATAAAAATTATCACTTCTTTTAAAAAGCTTAGAATATTGCAGAGCACTTTGTTTCACCTCAAAGGCTGATTTGTGGATTGTACATGAAAGTGTTCCATGTTTTCACGTTGTTATTTGAAGATTTAAACTTCCCCCAAATATTTACTGCTACCCACTGGTTTCTCAAAATTGTGTTGGTATAAAAAAGATACCCCCTCCAATGTTCACATTCATTATCACATATTGAATTAAATTAGGAGGGAAAATGGAAAAGAAATTAAATGGTAATTATATTCCTTTCTGAAAATGATCATAATTTCATTTGCTTTCAAATATAATATTAATACAGTATTAATTTCACTTGGTGGGAAATTCCATTAATGGGAAAGTTTCCCAGGGAAGCAGAAACTGTGATTAACTGTCCTTTCTGCTTTGGTAATGAGACATTCTGAAATAAATAGTTTTGCCTGGTTTAGCCACCGTCTCTTACACTTAGGCACTGGTTTAGGACCTCAAACTGCACATGGTATGTTCTGGACCTTGGTTTGGGGTGTCTTAATTCTTCTTAATTGTCACTCTTAATGGTTGTAAATTGCAAGTAGGCTACAAGAGAATATCCTTTAGATGATAAAATAAGAAAGAGGGGGAAAAGTTATACATATGTCTAATTTCAGTGGGACCATGACAAAGTATTTTTAGAATAACAAATGAGAAATATGTCCAAATGCAAATTCTCATGAAAAAGGCTCAGAGTTTCAAAATTAGATAATTTCAATGTAGCCTTATGGTTATTTTTCAGTTAGAAAACTGAGCTCTAGAAATGTCCCCCTAGCTAAATGAGGTTTCTGCAATGTTGAAATTAATTGATCAATTCTTCAGTAAGAGCCAAGCCTCAAATCCACAAGCATGAAACACCAGCTAGTAATGGGTATATAAATTGATTTCTGAAGGTTAAATAAGCACATTCAGGGCTTAGAGAACAAAATCTTTATGACCTTATCCAAACAGATATCTGTGTGACTCACATTACTTTGCATACACTGTAATCATGAAAATTAAGGGACAGGGTTTAGATGAGGCCATGAGGTTTGATTCATATTGGAAAGCAGGATTAGACTTCATTTTTTTGATGAACAAGGTCCATAGAAGTCTGACACTGAATCATTTCATTCACTGCTGGGCAGGAAGAGGGAAACAAAAAAAAAAAAATCAGGAAACCCAAAGGTGCTAAAAATGTGTGTGAGAGTAGAATTTATTTTTTTTTGGCTCATGGTTGGGCATATTTAAAGGATACCAGTAGGGTTTCACATTAGACCTAGATGAAAATCAAAGTCAGCAACAGCATCTGGCTCCCATGCTGAGGTTGTGGCTGAGGCTGCATCAATACTTGGATTAATTTTAAAAGAAGCAGTCTGTAAAATGGGTGCATGGTAAGGGGATTAAAATCTGTAAGTAATCATGCCCAGAGCCTGAGTAGAAGAAATAGGTAGGCCTTGGTTTACTGTTTAGCCTTCAATATAGGCATATCAAATGGATTTGAATAAGTCTAAGACTTCTGAATGGCACAGGAACTTGGTAAGAGCTGGGTTTCCACACAGGGATAGAGATGTATTTTGGAGATGTTTTTTTGTAGTTTTCTCTGTGGGACCTTCCAAACTAAGGCTGTAATTAGATACTGGCTAAAAAAGGGATCCTGGGCTGTGTTGACATTGAATAGCTGTTACAGAATTTGTTCCCAGGCTAAAATCAATGTTATGTCCTTCAGACCTCAGAAAATGACGATCAGGGTGAGGGCCTGTAGATCTCCCTGGTCTAAAGTTTTTGTATTACCCACACTGAAAGTGTTCCAGTAGGATGAGGTAGAACTGGGATTGCAGCTGTTTCCAGTAAGACAGAGTGAGTGGGAGTCCTTGGCTTAGATTTCTGTTTTGGTGGTGTTGATCTTCCTGGTCAGGGTGAGGCTTCCAAGGCAGTTGACTGGCCAAACTGCTCATACTCAGGCTTTTGTTTGGGTTTATGCATTTGTTCCTTGGCTGAATTAGAGCTGGAGACCCAGAGCCAGTGTCGCCCCGGGGCATGGGATGGTCAGTTACCAAAAAATACCAAATGAAAAGGGCTAAGTGGTATAGAGACCAGGCACTGGGAGCAGGACCAGCAGCTGAATTACAGCCAAACACAGGGGCTGACAATCAGAGTAAGCAACACAAAAAGCCTAATTGCAGAAGCCAGAAACGTGGTGGATTCAAGAGTTTGTCCAGAAAAACTATTAAAAAACAAACAAACAAACAAAACAACAACCAAACAACAACAATAACAAAAAAACCCAACACACCACCAAAAAAAAATCTAATAATCTGATGCTGATGATTAAAAATGAGGAAGGAAAAAACAATCACCTTAAAAAAAAGGCAGGGAGGGGTGGGAATTGTTTAGGGAGTTTTTTCCGCCCTTTTACCGAGGTTCTGACAAATCTCACCAGGCTTTGCGTTTTCGAAAAAAAGCAACTTTTTGGAGTGCCCGTCAGGCTGTGAAATCCCCGGAGCAGCGATGCCGCGGTCTCTGCAGCCCCCTGCCGGGAGCCCCGCAGCCCGTGCCGGGAGCCCCGCAGCTTTTTCGCACGGCATCGCTGCTACGCACCGAGCTCTGCTCCCTTCAGCACTTAAGCACAGACCTTACTGGTCCCATCCTGCCAACTCAACCTGCCAAATTGGACTTGGGGACCGTATTTCCTTTCCTTTTGTAACTGCTTGACTGCCTTTCTCTCTAAGCCTCCTTGGCAGCTGGTTGCTCCGCGCCCCAGTGCAGCACAGGCTGCTCACTGCACCAGCAACAGCAAGCATTGTGCTGAGGGTTTTGTGGATCCAGCTCATAGGATGGCAGTGAGCAAGCAAGCTGCCTTCAGAAACAGGTTTGTCCTGACCAGATCAAGTGATGGAGCTACAGGCCCTTCAGTCCAGGAGTTCTTCTCTAAGGACTCTCTGCCTTTGGGCTGTGTTCATCCCAGAACTGCATATACATAATAGGGTTTTTTAAAGACACTTTCTTGCTGTGTGATCAGGAAATTGCAGGTTATTGTAGCACTCATTTAAATGCTCAGACTGTTACCCCCAACAGATGATCTTGCAATGAAAAGGATTAAACAGCTGAACCACCTACGTTTGGGTAAAAAAGCAACATAAATTGATTAATCAGTTGTTAACCAGATCTGAGATGTGGGATGAGATGTGAGAGCTAAACCAAAGTGTAATTACCAAGACTGTAATAATTATTGACATGGCTATCTGAGGTTTGAAAGAAGTTTTTAGTAAAGGGAAAACTTCAGACATCTCAATGCTTTCCCTGTAGCTTCTGTTTCTAGGAATCTCTCAAGAATTGTCCTAACCTGATGATTCATCTTCATATGTGCCTCATATTATTTGCTGAAACATGGGTAGTTCATGAACTATCAGTGAAACTAATTGCTAACTAATCTTGGAGATGTTCTGAGATTTGTGGCACATTTAGAGGTGACAAACAGGCTCTTTCTCAGACTAGTCCCCCAGGATTTCCTTCCAGGTTGGTTTGGGTGCAGTATGAGCCATTAGCAACCTGAGCTCCAGCATCAGGTCTGATGCAACCTCTTCCCCTCCAGTTCTTCCTGTTACTGTCTGGAAGTTGATGCACTGCTGTATTTCCAACTTCAATAAAATTGTGTTGTGTGGAAACTCCCTCTAATCAGGATACAAACAGTTTAGGCACTGCTTTTATGCTTTTGCTTTCTGTTGCAGAGTTTCCTGCTAGATGCTGCACTGGCCAGAGTGAGAATATTGCCATCAGAAATAGATGTGTGAGAATTTGCATTTTCTAAAATGGAGATTTGTGATCCAGTGACTTGAATCTTTCCCATGCAGGTATTATTGGTTTCTTATTGATTTCTAACAAATCACATCAATGTTCAGTCTTCCAGGAAATGAATGCATGTCACCTGAAATGATAAGATCTTGTTTAGCTATGTTCATCTCAGATTCTAGTTATTTTGTCTCTGCGTATGTCTGGATTTATTCTGTTGGCTTTCCCCCCCCCCCCCCCTAGAGAAGTGCAGGTTCCTAATCTCATTGATTCAGTTTCTTCATATTAGCTCATGTTACAAATTCCAAATCAGATTACAACAAAATCAGATTAGTTTCTCATTCTTAAGCAGAACAGCTTAAATGTCTGGAGCTGGTACTTAAAAATTTATATTTTACATAATTTGTCTACTTTGGGTGTGTGAGACCAGGGCACTCAGCATTTTGTGCATCACTGCCTTAATTTTATTTCAAGGAGACTTTCTTCAGTAAGTAAACAGTGGATTAAACTAATAGCCTAAGAAAGTAGTTTTTAGAAGAATGCTCTGGCAGTTGAAATGTCACTTTGATCCCCACTGTGTCATTTATCTTCAGAAACTCCTATGAATGTGACATATTGTGTGGTCTACACTCCAAGCTTGTTATATCATCTGGCATTTAGAACACATTGATTTTATTATTCATCATTATGAGAAGAAAGAATATTTTTTCTATGACAGTTCCACAATGGAGTTACACTTCTAGGACACACATTACTCATCTGAAACAGATGTCTCTCTTATGTATCAAAAACATTTAATTACTTATGAGGGCTTTACCATTTAGCAGAAGATGTTGCTTCTGCAAAAGTATTAACTTGTTCTAGGCCAGGAGGTGTGGGATCACTTAAGAAAGCTGTGTTGCATTCCCACACTTACAGCTGCTCCCTGATGGGTCATTAGCTGAAGGTGGAATTGTCATGCTACAGAAATGGTATTTTCAAGGTCTTTATGGTTAGATTTCTTGGTCCCACAAGAGCATTCTCAAAGCCCTTAGAAAGCACTGGAGAAACCACTCAAAACCTTCAGCAAGCTTAATATTGGAGTCTAAATATTCCTTCAGTTCGGTTTCCTGTTGATAAATAATAATAATATTATTATTCATTTCTCTAGTCATCTGCAGATATTAAGCATTTAATGTGGAGTTTAATATTTATATGCTAAACTGAGGCAGTGCTTAAAAAGTTCACTGAATACTTTAGCAAATATGGTAAAGTAAAAAACATTCTTTTCTTAGTGTTTCTGGTATTACATAAAGAAAAACCAACACAAGATGAAAAAGTGATGCAATCCATACATCTCAGAGAAGAGGAAAAAAGGATGATAAAAGTATCTTGCATCTCACATAGATTCTCTTTTTTGTTCCTAATTAATTGCTCACTATTTCTTATTAATGAATGCAAAGAACAGGCTTTGAGTTTTAAATGCAGATCTGGATTTCTAATGGGGATTTAATTTTTTCTAGACTTTCACATCAGTTTCTTGTGACTTCAGTATTCTTGGGCTCATCTCAGCTTCCTGGTGCCATTTTATGCTGAGCAATTCAGCCACACAGAGGGTACTGGAGTTACTTTTCACCTAAAAGTGTCTTGTCCAAGTGTACTGCAATTTACTGGAAGAGGACAAAATATATAAATAAAAGGGTATGAGCCAAGGGTTTTGCTGTTTGAATGGACCATACATCTAAAGTCCCAAATTGTATTAATTACTAGTTCAAGAACTGTAATTGTGGTAGAGTTGCTAGTCAAATGGCCAAGGAAAGCATTTCAAATCTTCCAAATGCAATTGTCTTAGCTGAAAAGAAATATTCAGGTCAGAATATGCCCTAATGAACTATCCACCTTTTTCTCTTGTTTAGCTGAATATACCTGCTTTTGAAAGGTTGTGGGGTTGTTTTTTCGCTATTGTTTTGGTTGGTTGGTTGTCTGGGTTTTTTGGGGGGCGTTTTTTGTTTGTTTTTCCCAGAGCTAATCTAAGTTTTATGAAGGATAAAGCATATTTCCCGGAGAAACCTATTAATTCCGACAAAGCCACATACAAGGAAGCCACTTGGCCACATGGTGGAGCTTTCTGCCCTCTTGGCAACAAAACAAAGCTGGCTACCTCCTCCAGAACCCTCCAGCAAGTTTTTCCTAGAAATACCATTCCTTATGGTGATTCATGCTTACATATGAAATGAGCTGTGTGGGTGGCTTCCTTCTCCCCCCAGGACTGCAAGCTGTATCAAATGGTGAAATTAATTATCAGTGCATTTAATTCAGACTGGCAAATTCTGTTCTGCTTCCAGCATTTTGGTTGCTATCTTGTCCTACTGCTACATGGAGATGAGTGGGTCTTCAGCCTTTTCATCATCCCTAGATGCATAAAATTCATCATAGATATTTCTGTTAGAAATAAAAGCAGTATACTGTCCTCACCCTGCTTCCTCACTGGACTTATGCCCCCAAGCAGCTCTTTATATGCTTTGCTTCCCTCCAGGCTAATCTTGTGTAGTACTTGACTTGGATCATAGGAAGGGAAAGGCTAAGGACCAGCAGCAGTTTCAGGAACATGAATTAATAAATTGCTAATCCATCCTCATTAACAAAGAAGTCCTTCCAGTATGGATACTGAGAGAAGAGCTTTTGGCATCTGTGCAGACTTAAGGGAACATCTGTGTTTATGATGGCAGAAGATGGTTTAAGCACTGAACGGGTAGATTATGGTTGATGGATTTAGGTTATGGTTGGACTTGATGATCTTCAGGGTCCTTTCCAACCAGGATGATTCTGTGAAGATTCATTGTGCAATAATAGAAATAATAGGAAAATATTTTTGCTGACAAATATGAGACTTGTTATAAGACCTAACTTTCACTAATGTTCTCTTTTCTCTTTATATCATCATCTTTTCTTACCTATTAGTAGATACATCATCCCTTTAGAAAAGAGTGCTCATCTTGAAAGAACTCACTAGATTAGACACCAGCACTTTCAGAGTTTCTGTTCACTCCCTCACCTTTGTGTCTTTAGAATTAGAATACAAATGCAAAGATCAGTCTATACGTACAAATTGCACAGGCTGAATTAAATAACTTCCTAACTTGGAGTTGGCTCAGTTTAATTCTTTAGGCATTTAAACCAGTTACCCAATTAAAATAATCAGTATTAGTTCCAGCTAAGGTGATTTATGAGTCTACAAAGGGATTGCACTAATTTAATTAGAGGTGTAAAATTTTTAATTATTTAATTCCATTTATATAATTTCTGCGTTAAGATTTCACCTTGGAAACAAATTGTGAAAAGAACCACACCTCTTAAAACCTTGAGAATACCCTATGCTTTTTAAAATGTGTGAAAGTTGAATTCTGTGACTAGAAAAGAACTTAATGATCACATCGTAGGCGGGGAAGGACAAGAAAGGGGAACAAAGCATGAAGCTGATCAGATTAATTTTGTTGTACAACGTTAAAGAAAAGCTAAATATTAATGATGGGTAGTGATCCACAATTCTATTATTGAGGCTTAAACTTCTTTGCATGAACTGAGACTTAGAGGCTGTCCATATATGTGCTTCTTCATAGCACATATCAAATTGTAGATGAGTTCGTTTAGCTCAGCCCATGCTGTCCAGTGTAGGGATTTTTCAAACCAATTCACCTGTGAAGCACAGAAAAATGCCTCGAGACCAAGGAACACAGCACACAAATGTAGGGAA
>NW_009954311.1:1322639-1352303 GCF_000747805.2 Chaetura pelagica | reverse complement strand
ACCAGCATGTGTTCAATGTGTGCTGGCAGGAAGGAGACAACCATGGTATCTGGGAAGGTGTCTACAATGCTTCTGTTATTTGAGGCTTCTAACTTTTGGGCTCAAATACTTCAGCTCCATGTCCTCGTTGATAACATTTGTTTCAGCATCAGGGAAAGGCTTATGTATTTGTATCCTTGGAAAAAGGACTCTGAAATACAGAGATTTTGCAATTTTGTTAGCATTTCCTTAGTGTTTCTAAACAGTATATTGCAACTTTTGCATTGTTTATATAATCATAGAATCATAGAATCTTAGGGGCTGGAAGGGACCTCGAGAGATCATCTAGTCCAACCCCCCTGCCAGAGCAGGGTCACCTAGAGTACATCACACAGGAACTCATCCAGGTGGGTTTTGAATGTCTCCAGTGAGGGAGACTCCACAACCTCCCTGGGCAGTCTGTTCCAGTGCTCTGTCACTCTTACAGTAAAAAAATTTTTTCGGATATTCACCTTGAACCTCCTATGCTCCAATTTACACCCATTACCCCTTGTCCTATCACTGGTCATCACTGAGAAAAGTCTAACTCCATCTCCCTGACACTCACCCCTTACATATTTGTAAACATTGATGAGGTCACCCCTCAGTCTCCTTTTCTCCAAGCTAAAGAGACCCAGCTCCCTCAGCCTTTCCTCATAAGGGAGATGTTCCACTCCCTTCATCATCTTCGTAGCTCTGCGCTGGACTCTTTCGAGCAGTTCCCTGTCCTTTTTGAACTGAGGGGCCCAGAACTGGACACAATACTCCAGATGTGGCCTCACCAATGCAGAATAGAGGGGGAGGAGAACCTCTCTTGACCTACTAACCACACCCTTTCTAATGCACCCCAGGATGCCATTGGCCTTCTTGGCCACAAGGGCACATTGCTGGCTCATGGTCATCCTCCTGTCTACCAGGACCCCCAGGTCTCTTTCACCTACACTACTCTCCAGCAGTTCAGCCCCCAACCTGTACTGGGACATGGTGTTGTTCTTCCCCAAATGTAAAACTCTGCACTTCCCCTTGTTGAATTTCATCATGTTTCTCCCCGCCCAACTCTCCAGCCTATCTGTGTCTCTCTGAATGGCAGCACAGCCTTCTGGTGTGTCAGCCACTCCTCCCAGCTTAGTGTCATCAGCAAACTTGCTGAGGGTACATTCTATACCCTCATCCATATAATCCCCTTGCACTGAGGACAGTCCACAGAAAAGCCCCAAATCCAAACAAGCAAAGAAACCCAAGAACCTTACTCTGCAAAAATGGGTTAAGAAAGGATCTGCCCTTGAAGACAAGTGGTCTCTGCCGCCTTCTAAGAACCAGGCTATGAGCACTTAATGCAAAGACTGAGGGTTTGATTTACCATCCACTGAATTCAGGGGCAAAAGTGTTATTTTATTCATCATTTTCGTGTTCCTTCTGTTCAGCTGAATCACATCAGTTTAGAATACTCAAAAGCTCTTTAACGTTTTTTTCCTTTTGAGACTAAAAAGCTATTATGAGAAAATTTATGTTGAAAAAGTGAGGGTGCTAATGGGTTATTAAATGTCTGGGTTAACCTTACTGGAGATGTTTTCATTGGGATAACTCAATTTAAAGCAGTATAATAGAATTTTCTAATACACACAAAAGTCCAAGTAGTGATGTGTAAAAGCAAAGAATGAAAGTCCCTTTGAGAAATCTGCTTGAAAGCTGATTATTTGAAATTGCTGCAACCCTTTAACTCCTTATTCGTGTGATGAGATAATGATATCATTTAGAAGTGGGTGGCTTAGTGATATATGTTTCATTTAGATTCTTCCTATTAGGTGACATTTATTGAAAGCTTACTCTTGAACTGTGTTCCATGCCTTGTGCTGTTTATCTGCCTTGGAGCTGTTGGACACTGTAATTACATTTTGCTTCATTTCCTCTATATTTTATGTGAAAATCCTTTCGTGGTAGGAAAGTACAAAGGTCCAGATAATAAAAGCATGACAACGTATAAGATTTAAGATGATTGTTTAGATTGCAGTTGGAACTGCCCATGACTCAGATACTTTCAAGGTCATCCAATATGTAGTGAGCTCAGGCAGCACTTGTGAAGCTATAGAAAAAAACCACATTTTGCTGCTCTTAAGAAACATCAACCTTAACATCGTTATTACTAGAAATTGAGGTGTGTCTTATGGGTAGAGTAAGAAGAAATGCCAAATCCTACTGTGTTGAGTTACTGTGGCATTTAGCCACTACCACACTTTCTGTGTGTGAAGAATATTGAGTAGTTTTGCGTCAGGGCATAATGTTTTGAAGTCTCTAAAGCTTTGCTATTATGTTTTATTATGCTTTCAAAGTTTTTCCCTTGGCAGTTTCTTAATGGCACTAGGTACATTTTATTTAACTAATGTGTTTCTTAATGTCAAATGTATTTAATTTTCCCTGTAGAAAACTCTTGTAGTCATGATCTAGTGGAAGATGTCCCTGCGCATGCAGGGGAATTGGAATTAGATGATCTTTAAAATCCAACCCAAACCATTCTATGATTATACACTGCTGGTTCTGAAGGATGGTGGACTTTGTCTAGGTAGAATTTCTGCCTTCTGTTTTGAGACTGGAAACTCTACGTGTTTGGCTGACTTTCATTGTCTTCTCAAACATATGTTTCATGTGCTAAGAAACAGAAATGAGCCACAAGACAGCTGCCAAAAAAGCATGTTGGCCACTGAAAGTGGCATTTGATTCATTTTGCCTCCTTGGTCTAAAGAAAGAGAAAAACGTTGCTCCAAAACCCCTGTGGGAAAACTACAGGGAGCAGCTTTGCCCAGAAATCAGTGTGATGGATTTTGGTGAAGTCTTGAACTCTGGTCTTGGGAAGACTATGTGAGTTTTGGGACTAAATAAGGAAACAAGGAGACAATTTTAACAGAGGAAGCAAGTACATTTCCAAGGAAGGGAGGAGGGGACCAGCCAGAGCTTGAAGGAATGATCCTGTAAAAGGTACAGGCTGTGAATGAACGACTGCAGGGGGATCTTGCGGCCCTTAAAAACTCTACCTTTGACATAAATCTATGCTACTGTTGAAAGGGATGAGCCCACTTGACTTCCAGCTTCCTCCTGACTCACTCCCACTACCCCTCTTGTGATCACAGCAAGAAATATGCTGCTGCATGGTAAGTGAATCAACTGATCTGCTGAAAACTAATCCAGGAAGCAGGAAGAAGCAGGGGATGGTCACAGATATTATGCAGAAGTGCTGAATTCAAGTGATCCTGTAGCCACGGCATGGCACACTCAGCTTCTCAAGGTACTGTGGTGTGATGCCTTATTCTGGAGAGCAAGTGAAACACACATCTCTTTGTACACAATAATTTGAATAGCTGTGTTTGGGGTTCTTCCTTGGAAAAATGATAATTGTTGTTGGCTAACGAGTTAACTGCTGTGTGTCTAAACAGCCTCCTAGGTGACGCAGGAATAGAGTTAATAACATTTGTTGTGCAGTGAATTATGCTGATCTGGATTTCCTCTCTCATTTTTTTGTGAACGCCTGGTTTCAGAAGAGGTTAGACAATAAATGTAGATGGACTAATTGTATTATTTCAGTGTCAAAGGCCTTCTAAAGCTGGGGTGCAATTTGAAGCTGAAAAATTGAGCAGATATTATGAAATGCAAGGAAATGAGAACATAGTTTTTTATGGATGTCTGCTTTAGCCACACCCCACCTCTCCCATGCTTTTGACTTGCAAGAGTTTCCTGAGCATCATCACTCCAGAAATTCTTAGTCAATCAGCATTGTTTCTTGTATTAAATACACTTTGAGTGACAGTGTCACTTATTTCTTCTCTTTATGTAGTTGATTTAGCCTAAGCATCACTCTAGAAGGATAAAAGTATGATTTGCTGAATAACACTTAGTTTGAGACACTGTCAGAATTCAGGTCTTGTATTTCCTTAGTGCATGTTTTCAGCATTAGGATAGTGAACAATCTTACCATCTTTTTATATTCCTTTAAGTGAAGGTGGTTGTGGTAACTGGGTGTGAATCTCAATCATGGTGTTCCATGCTAGTCATGTGAGATAAAACTTTGTGGGGACTCAGTATGACATGAACATGTAGCACCTCAGTTCTCCTAGATATCTGCTAGAAGATCTGAGGAAAAACAAAGTTCAGAACTTGATCAATGCAAAATTAAACTCTGAGGGATCAGGAAGAAATGTAGAGGCTTGGCTATTGGTGCTCAGAAGCCCTTGCCTTGGCTGAAAAAAATGCTGACTGCTGTTCTAGTTCTTCTTAGCTGAAGAGCTTCCTCACATGCATTTCAAAGTGACACTAAACTCTGACTGAAGGTGTGGTTGGGCAAATGTCAGTAATGGTGCAAAACAATGCACTGATGTTTGGAGGACAATAAAAAACAGTTTGAATTGAATCAGACCCAAACTTTTTGCATTTCAAACATTGACAGTTCTTTGCTTCCTCACCCTGAGTCAAAATGAGACAATCTTATGGAAGAATGTGTTCCAAAAAGACTCTTAAAAGCAGTTATGCAAATTCAAGGTTTTAATCTCAGGCAAAAATGCAAAATCAATCCTGACCCCTGACTTTTCAATTACTTTCTGCCATTGTAAATCCCTTGAACTTTTCCTCTTCCCCTCTCCTTTCCTCCCAAAAAGAAACCTAACAAAAAAACCCAAACAAACAAACAAACAAAAAACCTTTAAATTTATTTATTTATTTTTAAATGCTCTAAAATTACCTTGTTTATTTTCACTGGCTCCTAGGTCTGGCTTGTAACAACTCACAGAAGTCTGGAAAATAATTTGGTTACGGTGCTTTCAGAAAGGTCTCTGGTGAAATGAATATGTCTGTAGGAGGCAAATCATACCGGTGCACAGAAAAAGCTGCACAAAATGTAGGCTGCCTCATAGCAAAAGTAGGTACAGCCTGTGATACTTGAAAATAAGTAATTAGGCACTGTAAGAAAACTTTCTTGCCACCCAAAATAATAGAGCTGAGCCACAAACCAGCACAGCACTGCAAGCCATGTGAATCAACTGAACTGGCTGTAGAAGCCGGGGGGCCCTGCTCTGACCCACCACGGGTGCTTGGCTTGTCATCAGGCTGCTTCTACTTGTCCTTACTTCCTCTCTACTTAAGAATCTGGAGGGGTAGTATTACCTTTTTACAAAGATAACTGGAAACTTTGGTCCTTTCTGAATTTCCACCTTGGAATAGGGATCAGCAGTGTTGTGAACCCCCTGAGCAGGCAGATTTCATAAAGGTCCCAGAGTTTGACTGAACTGCTGGCAAGATGGGTAAAATTTAAACTGAAACTCCATGGGAATGGACAAGCATGGAGAATATAGCCTCCTGTTTGCCTGAATTTTCTGCAAGCAGAGTTAACCAATCTGGCTTTTTCCTGGATAAATGTTTGAAAATGCAAAATGATCCTGTGGATCAAATGTGGAGCTTCCGCTTACACACAGAGAGCTGCTGCTGTAAGTTTTGAAGTAAAAGGCTAATAATGTTCTGGTTTATATCCAGTTAATGGCAATTGAAATTACATCTCTAGCCCCTGTAGTATTCATTCAGAGTAAAGTAAACCCCAGCAGAAAACAAACCCCAGTAGGTTTCTGGCTTCAATAGAGCATATTGAAATGGGCAGCTGGCTGTTCTGGCTGCTGAGCTGCCAAAACCAAACCCCTCTTTGTGATCTCAGTTAACACTTGAGTTCTTTAAATAGGCTGTTGTAGGAGTCGTGGGTGACAGAGGATGCCACCAACTTCAGGAATATGCTCTTGAAGCCTGATTTGTATTTTCTCTTAAGCACCCTGCATCCTTCTGTCAGATGGGCTCTGAATTCATGAGTCTCTAGCTGCTCATTGTGCTTTTAGTGTTTGGTAGTAACTTCCAATG
Source organism: Chaetura pelagica (assembly GCF_000747805.2). Taxonomy (NCBI): domain Eukaryota; kingdom Metazoa; phylum Chordata; class Aves; order Apodiformes; family Apodidae; genus Chaetura; species Chaetura pelagica. The sequence continues at coordinate 1,346,399 of NW_009954311.1, read as the reverse complement.
ATGTATGTTATTCCAGAAGGGGCAGTTCTAGAGCTTTATGAATGTCAAGCTTAAATTGCCCTTTTGTTTTTTTAGACTTTAGGCTTTCTTTAAAAAAAAAAAAGGGGAAAATAAATTAACCTTCCTTTTTGACATGTTAAGACATCTTAGCTAGCTGAATCTATGTAAGTCATTAATGTGAGCATTTTAATGCTTTGGGGAGTGCTGTATCACCCTTGTATTATAGGGTACTGCTTTATTTGGAAATGTAGTAATCCCTGGGAACTACAAATTATGTAAATCTGGAACAGGTTGCCCAGGGAAGTTGTGGATGCCCTCTCCCTGGAAGTGTTCAAGGGCAGGTTGGATGGGGCTCTGAGCAACCTGGTCTACAGGGAGGTGTCCCTGCCCATGCAGGGAGGTTGGATCTCGAAGATCTATAAGGTCCTTTCCAACCCAAACCATTCTATGATTCTGTGATTGATGTCTCCAGTATGGTTCCTTTAAATTAAAACTAGGGCATTCAAAAGTGCAGGGAAAACTAGGAAGTAGGAACAGTAATACAGAGGGAGAAAGAGCTGAGGTTTTCTCTTGTAGTTTTTGGAGATGAAGCTTATGTTCTCTGAAGGATTCAGGATGTTACTGTGTCAAAACCTACTTTCTGAGCGTATGGGAATTTTCCTCAGTGAGATGTTTAGCTGCAACATGATTTTAATGTTTCTGCACATAACTGGAATAAGTAGGAAATTAATGGACTTTAGTAGACTGGCCTGACTAGAGAGGTACTTATTCTTGTGAGCAAAGGCAGCAGAATCTGGCCCCGAATGCTGTGCCTTTGGCCAAGATGCAAAAGAAACAATCAAGGAAATACATTCAAACTGAAATATTATTGCTTTTAAATTATAAAATGGAAAGCATCTTGCAAGCAGGTCAAACAGAAATGGTGATGTGGGTTTGTTTGCAGTACACGCTGAGCATCAAAGCTTTAGAGGGTGTTTCTGGCATTCAGAATAGTTTCTGTTTTTCCAGCTGAAAAGAGAAGATAAACCTTTTAGTGGAGACGTGTTTCCAAGCTGATACCCATTCCTTTTGGCTCTGTGCTTTCACTTGATGAATGGTCTGCCACACTGAGAGGATAGTAGCTTCTTCTGTCCTGTGATCTAGAAGCCAAAGAGGAAAGCCATTCCAGGCCTGGTGAATTTAAGGATGGTTCAGACAGCTTGATATGTCAAAGCTCCAACAGCCTCTGTTTTACAGACTTCATTCTGAAAAAATTATAAAATTATAAAATGCAGCATAGAAAACGTAAAATTATTTCTGGAGAAGCTTCAAACCAGTTACACCTGGGGCTCTGGACTTTACTACTGACTACATTTTGGAAATGTACAGTTGTCTTTACCTAAACTGACACTTCCTTGTGATCTAAAAAGTTTGGAATGAATTACACCAAATAGACTTACTCCTGCAAGTATAAATGAAGAGGCTTGTGACTACTTAGTCCTTCAGTTATTTAAGTAAGTATAGTGCAACAGATGCATCATCATGGAAAAGTGAAATTTCTCAGCAAGTGGCAGTATTTTAGATTAACTCAGGGCAGGGAGAAAAAGCAACCTGTGCTATTCTCCACAGGAAATAGAGAGAGAGAACTTAATGTTCTTTCTTGTCAGAGGCTGCAAAGGCACTGGAAATTCACTGGAGCATGTGTCAAGTTCTTCAGCTGCCCGGGTCCCTGCAAAGCTTCAAGCATTCTGTGCTGTCCCAAAAACCTGACACTGGTGTCTCAGAAGTGCTGATGGAGAGGGGGTATTGAACTGACTGTAGGAATGGTGTCAGGGGATGCTCGACACAAAAATATGACTGCTGGCAAGGACAGTGTGTCACTTACCCAGTGGTTAATCTTGGTTTAAGTGAATGGATTACTTTTTCAGTAGATGTAAATGGAGTCAAGGCTATTGCTATTGTATTTTGTCAAGACATTTGAAATTGAAAGCTGGTGTTTTGCTGTCAGTTTTACCAGGCACATGAATACTTTGAGTGAATTAGGAAGTTTTTGCTCGCATGATACTAGTTAATGATTTAATTATATGTAAACATAATATGATAGGCACTGAGTGCATCATTCCCGCAAAGTGCTGAAGTGCTATCCTTATTTAAGGATGGAAAATGAATCACAAAAGTGCAAGAATTTGCCCCAGAACATATAGAAAGTGGGAGAGTGAACAGTTATTTAATATGGGGTTCTCAAGCTCACAGCACCGGTTGTTTTTACAAGAAATTCTTAACGATAAATAAAATTTTAGTATCTATTAAATTAATTCTGTTATGAAATTAGTTAAGTATTAGAGAAATGGGAAATGAGCATCACATGATATTGTTTACCAGTGCTCTAGCTCTAGGAACAACCATTATTATTATCAATAGTCTAGTCAATGCTTTTTGTTAAAGAGTGCACAGTAATTAATGGAATTGAGCATAATTAAGATATTTCAACTGTCAAGGAAAAGTTAATTGCTTGATAGTCTGTACTCATCTGAACAAGCAGATATTTTTATTACTTCCAAGGGAAAAAGTCATGAATTTGGGCATAACAAACAAGAGCCATGCAGAGAGTTGAGGCTGGGCCCAGCAGGGCAGCAGCCACACCTTCTGTCAGGGTTGTAGTCGATGACGACGTATTTTTCTCTGTTAGTTGAGGCCAAAATGCAAACTGTCTTGCTTTTCTCGAGCTAATAACATTCAAGCAGTCGAAGCAGAGATGTCTGCAGGATGTCCAAGGGCATCCAGTGGAAACATCACCCAGAGCGGGCCGGCCTGGCGCGGTGGGAGGGAACACCTCAGCCGTGAGAAGGGGAACTTGGCTCCGAATGAGGGACTGCAGCTGGCACGGCCTGGGACTCTGCTCCCTGTCTCGCTCCGGGGCGGGCAGGGGCCGCCAAGGGTGGGCAGGGGCTGCCAAGGGTGGGCTGGGCTGCCTTGTGCTGCCGCTTTAAGGCTCACAGGCCCTGCTCAGCAGCTCCTCAGCAGGGCTGGAGCACCAGGCGCAGCCTCCTCTGCTGAGCAGGGCTCACGCTGCTCCCTGCTCTCTACTTAATAACATTTGGCTGCTGCTGAGACATCTGACCCGTTGACTCACGGCTTCCTTCTCGCGCAGCGGTTCCACCTGCCCCCATGGCAGCAGCAGCCAAGACCGGCAAGAAGCACCGCGCGGTGAAGCGGCAGGTCGGCATCTACACCTACCAGGAGCCTCCCCACAGGTAGGGCACCCTCTTCTCTCCTGATGTGCAAATCTGCCTTGCCTAGCTAGTGCAGAGGTGGGATCTTCTCTTTTCCCTTAGGCAGTCTAGTAACGTGAAAAGCAGCATGAGAAAAATCACTCCTCTCTGTATTTAGGTGTATATTATACCTCTCTTTTTTTTTACAAAAGTCATGTTTCGTACTGCAACGTAACCACTGCACAGAAAGCAGTTAACTCTGGTGAGTTCAGGGTGTAGCAGGGTAAGAAACCTCTCTATGCTTTTCCTGTGTATTGTAACATTTCCCTTAAATGTCACCTGTGACTGAGGGGACAGGACTGTGGATTGATGGATCAGTGGTCTGATGAAGTATGTTCTTAGGTAATGGTTTATTTGTAAGTGATTAAAAGTTGGAGTTTTATTTAAAACAAAAGTGGAGAGAACTTGCTCAACAAGTATATAGTGATGCAATTAGAAAACTTCCAAGATGGTGATTGTTGCAGGACTTCACATCTCAGCATTTCCTTTAGGGGAAACAGTTTCTACAGGATTTTAGACCCAAGCCTCTGCAAGAACAAATATTGCTGCTGTTTCACATGAACTGCCCTGTTTCAAACAGAGAACTAAGAGAGCTGCAGCTTAGCAAATGTGGTGACAACAAAAGAAAAGATGATTTAATAATCATCCACAGAAATCTACATCAAAGCACATTAATTTTCTACAGGGATGAGTAATTCCTGGTGTACGGGGTCTCATACTCCTGTCCCCCTCAGCAGGGAGCAGGAACGAAGGGTGATGGTGTTCTAAGCATCTGTTCCTTCCCTTCTAACATGGAAATATTTTATCATTTTTACAATCAAACTAAAAGGCCAACACCACACACTGAATAAATGAACGTTAACTGCTCTTGCTGGAAATGTTTATACAGTTCTTTGTTCCAGAGAAATATACAATGTGTCTTGCTAGGATGATGTACAAGCCGTATGGCTGGAAGTGCTTGGAGAGAAGACTGGGATTGTGATGGAGTGCAGGAATAATTTATGACTGAGCAGCAAGTAGTGGGAAGGAAAAGAGGCGCATCCTGGAGATGGGGAAATCATCCAGATTGTTTGTCTACTGTAAAGCAATAAGGTTGTGTGGGTTCCCTAGCTCATTGCTCTTACATTGCTTTAATAAGTTGGACCTGTGCAAATCAACAGTTTACTGGGAATAATTTGTCTTGTTTTTCCTCTTGTGGGGTATATGCTGGGCTGCCAGCAACTCCGACGATGATATTGGTGAAGAAAAGGCTGAGAGCCATGACCCAGAGCAGATCTTTCAGAACATCCAGTACCAGAAGGAGATTATGTCCAACATCCGCTGCCGGCCGTGGCCGATGAGGCAGAAGCTGAGGGTGCTCAGGTAACCATGTTTGCATGAAGGAGTTTAGGCTTCTGTGACAGTGAAGTACTTACTGTGTCTGAAGCAGTTTCCAGCCTCAGAGGTTTTTCAGTGTAAGCTCGAAGGGATTGTGCACAGAAATGATTAAGAGCTGCTGGGAAAAACTGCCATGAGGATGCTCTGACCAGATCTGAGAGCTGGCTGAAGGCAGCAGCCTTGGGGCAGGAGGGCTGTAGGTGAAGGTGTCTCCTGTGCATGCCCGTAGCTCCCTTCAGGCAGTCACTGCACAGAAGAGAGAGCACGGAAACAGGCTTTGGCTATCAACTGTTGAAATGGTGTGTCAGCTATTCAGAGGTCTAAGGAAAGGCCGTTGGTAATACTCAGTAATATTTTTAAACTGTTTCTCTCTGTCCCAAAAAGTAAAAACAGGCTGCCATTTCCAAGGTAATTGCATGTGAGACAGTCTACAACTGTATTTCAGAGTGTTTGACAACTTGGCAAGTTGCTGCTTGTGCAGAATAAGGGGCTCTGAGTAACAGGATTAATGAGAATGAACTTTCACCTTTTTGTGCAGGCAGGCGAAGGAGATCGTGCTCAAGTATGAAGGGAGACTCACGAGAACAAGAGGTTACCAAGCTGCTGGTGCTGAGGTACAGCTGCTTTTTCTTACATTGTGGCTCTTTTCTGTACCAAGAGTTACCTGCAGTTCTCATTCACAGAAGGGTATGTTTGCTCTGCAGTCCTGACCTCGAACTCGGTGACTCTGCAGAAGGAGGAGAAAGCAGTTAAAAGCTTCTTATTTTCCTTCCCCCCCCCCCACCCCCCCCTATTGTGACTACAAAAAAAAAATTACATTTTTGCAGACTAATTCGATGTGTTGAGGGATGAATGTCAAATAATATACAAACATTGATGACTGCTAGGGAGGGCAGTTGGGAATGGGTTATGAACAACACAATGTTGATATTCTCTGAAAAGCTTTTTCTTTTTTCCTCCCCCCCCCCCCACCCCCCCCTATTGTGACTACAAAAAAAAAATTACATTTTTGCAGACTAATTCGATGTGTTGAGGGATGAATGTCAAATAATATACAAACATTGATGACTGCTAGGGAGGGCAGTTGGGAATGGGTTATGAACAACACAATGTTGATATTCTCTGAAAAGCTTTTTCTCCAGAGTGTGGGGCCACAGTTTGATAGTTTAATATGAAAAATGTGTCTAGCTTTTAGTTTGGAAGAAAATCCTACAGTAGCTTATGGTAGAAATATTGTTAAAAAGGGTTTGCTTGCATGATACTAAAAGAATTTGAATCTGTCCTTAGGAAATCTATTTACACCACTGAAAACAGACCCTGTCCCTAGTTGCTAGAAATTAATAACATGTAGGAAATTGTCACTAATATGCAACCAGCAGAGAAGAGAGCTTTAATCATCTAAGCAGTTAAGAGTATTTTTATCATCATAATGAGACTTCCAATGATGCAACTTATCTTAATTCAAAAAGGCAGTTTTGTAACTATAAAATGGAAGACTATTCATTTTATTCAAATAAGCAATGAAAGGTGACGTGTATCTGCTGTTCTGTTATGTCAGCCCGAGGTAGGAAGGTGTCAGTTTTCCTTGTGCTGCCTTTGTGTGAGTGGCAAATGCAGTGGAAGCAGGAGGCTGTTAAAGTAAATACTGGTTTTTGCCTTTTACTTGAGAGGAACTAGGATGTTGCTGAGAAAGGAAAATGCTAAGGGTCCGCAATACATGTCAGTAAATGGCTTGTTCATATTCCCCTTCCTGTAAGGCAGTCTTTCATCTTAGAGTTTGCAATGAATAAAAGTTTGTATCTAATCTAATTGCTTATATTCTATTCTTCTTCTCTTGCTTCTAATTGCTATTATTGTGTGTGTTTTCTTGAAGATATTCACCACAGGGATATAATTCAGCAGTCAATTAGCATCACTCATGTAGGGGAACCGTATTGTTTTTTCTTGGCACAATTTAGAGAATATAGTCTTTACGTCAGGGCACGATGCAACAGAATGTGCTGTATTTTTATTTTCTCTGTAAAGGCTTCATCTTCACTTATTTTCTCTGAAAATATCATGGTGACAAAAATTGTAGCACAGCAAAACAAGTATTACACCATTAAAATTAAGAATTCAATAGTAGAACAAATAGTGCTAAGAACAAAATGCAGCTGTAAGTGTATACATTTTTCAATAACTTTTTAAAACTGGGAAAATACACACTGTTCATAACTGGACAGCACAATCATGCTATTGTCTATGAAAATTTAAGTTAAAATACTTTTACTCTTTTGACACTGGCAGCACTTTTCCTTTTTGTTCCGTTTCTTTTTTTCATATTTGTGTTGGGTTTTATTACATTTGCAATTAATGTCAGATACCCGTATTCTGGATTCTGAGTATAAATTACCTGTTCAGGTATGCAGTAGGGTAGGAAAGGAGGTGGTAACTATATACTTATAAGTTTAACAAGAACTACTCCCATGTGTTACCTCTGTATACTTGATAAATCTGCAGTACAAGCTGCTTGATTCCTTTCTGAGCCTTGTGAACCCTGTTCTCAAATTAAAGTAGTAATCCTCACAATTCCCATGCCAGTCACATCATCAACTGTTTCTTTAATTAAAACATGTCCTGTTCATGCAAGAAAACACTCATACTCCCATAAAATGTAATTAACTTTGGCCAAAGAGATTGATATATTCAGTCATTAAAATGTTATTTACTTCTCTTCGGTTTTAGGAGATTAGATTGCATGATACAATACTGACACTGCTGCTGACTAAAATGTAGGAGGCTTCAAACATCTAGCTGCAGTAAAAATACTTTATAATGCATGATATACAAACATTATTGTTCTCTTGATATCATAAAGCTATAGCTCTAACTCAAGAAAACAAAATCTGCACTTAGTTTTGCACATGCAGATATTTTTTTTCTTCTCCCACTTTGTGCAGGAAGATGCTTTCCTCTGACCATGCAAAAAATGGAGGTTGAATAAAGACCACATGAGATATAACCACTGGTTTTCTTCAGGTGTCAGCTCTAGTACACAGAGCTGAGAATATAGTCTTTTAATTTGCTGTTGTTCAGTGAGAAAGCTTGTTTTTCCTCTAAGAAAAACTGGCATTCTGCTTCTCTTAAACTCAAAGTTCATTTGTTTGTCCTAGAAATCAAATTTATTATGTGTAGGGCAGCAGGATTCCCTCATAAATTGCAGGGAGGCTTGTACCCCAGCAGTACCCAGCTTGGATGATCAAGTATCCAGCTTCTGCTGCCAGGGCCTGCTCTGCAGTTCCTCCCCTCTGCAGCCCCCAGCCCCGGAGAAGGTGATGGAATGGCACCTGCTTCCTTGCCTGGGTTCTTCATGCTCTTTAGGTGTAAAAGATGTAGATTGGTGGCTCCTGACTATACCCTCAGAGGTGAATAAAGGGCATTTTTCTCATACTTATTGGCATTTGGCTGATAATCAGAGTCAAGGGCTCCTGTGTCCCTCACGTGTTGTGTGTTTATAAAGCCCGCCATGGTTTGCTTTGTCCACCTTACCCACAGATGTGCTCTAAGTTCTTAGTAATGTTTGTCATATTTCTTGTTCTACAAGATGAAACAGATAAGAGAAAAATACTCTATTTTGTTGGGGTTTTTTGCACATATAAGTGCCATATTTCTCATTTGTCTTCTTTTTTTTCTCAGCTTTGGAGGAAGTTTCTTCGACTTGCATATAATTTTGTGGTCATCTTTATTCCTTGGGAAATGAGAATAAAGAAAATTGAGAGTAAGTATAAAGATTTAACTGCATTTATCAACAAAGCACTTGCTAAAATGCTGGGTCTTAAGGTTCATTTTTTAATTGACTGAATTCAATAATATTTGGGAGAGAGTTAAATGCAAACTTTCAGCAGTGACATTTTCATTTAAATCTTTTCTTTCTCTTCCTGCTTCCTGCACAGCTTTCATTTACAGTCTTAGTTGGAAGTAACTTTTAAAATGTCAAATTTGTCCCATTGTGGTTCTGGAAATGTGGCCAAGATTTGGTGATGCTTTATCACAGTCCATTGGGTGGCATACTGGGACCAACTTCCCTGGCCTTGCCCAGGGTTATGTGTGGTTGCAATCTGCATCACCAGCCCTTGAGTCTTGTATCGAACCAAAGCAGCCCTTACCATGACACCAGCAGTGAGGTCATACTTCTGTGCTTCAGAGGTGAAGGAACATGGATGGGTGGTGTCACCCAGCATAGCAGCTTCTTGCCTAAATGCTGCTGGTAATCATGAGATCTCCCCAACAGAGTTTCTGTGGGAATTATATTTTCCTCAATGATGTGTTAACATTTTCTCTACTTTGGTGTGTCCTGAGTGAATAAGAAGGGTTTTTCTTGTGTTTTATTATTAGACTAATACTTCATGAATAAATTATATGAGCTTTTATGGACTGTGTAGTTCAGATAACTGTTTTCTATGGTTTAAGGTCATTTTGGGTCTGGAGTTGCCTCTTACTTCATCTTCTTGAGATGGCTATTTGGAATCAATATTGTACTTACCATAATGACTGGAGCCTTTGTAGTCTTACCAGAGGTGAGCACATGGTGTTAATATTTACAGAAAAATACTTACTGTTGCACTTTCCTATCTGTATTAAACAAATGCCATGCTTAAAGGCATACATCAATTTGAAATGTACAACTAAAATAAATTATTTAAAATAAATTCCCCTTTTAAGAGGGTTTTTATCTGCCGAAGTATAAGAGATTTTTGCTATTAGTGCTAGAGATGGTATTTTGTCAACGTGGTACTAATGCTTTTACAGAATAATATGTTTGTATCCAATTACTAAAGTGGAGAACCAAATCCTAAAAGCTGTAGTTGGTGCAGAGTACACTCAAGTCCTGTTAGTGTCATTTACAGGCAGAAAAACATAACATCCCTCTCCAGATGCTGGATTATTGTCCATTAGAAATAATTTGCTAGGAATTCTGAACAGCCACAACTTGGTTTAGTTCTTGCATGCAAGTAAGGCTATTTTGTTAACTTTCTTAATTATTCATAAATATTATTTTGCCTCGTGCTTTAATAACATTATAAAAAAACATGGGAATATCAAATTTTTTCTTTTCATTGGCTAAACAAAAGAAAAAAGTTAACTGAAATAAAAGTTTTTACATTTTTAAGGAAAAGTATATTTAAACTTGAAATACTATTTTGAGATCAAACACCGTCATATTTCATTTAAAAATGCTTAAATTAAAACAAACATAAAATTTAAATATATTTTGTTAATGGGTTTAGTTGATCTCTCTTTTCCTCTCTCAGCCCTTTTGAAGATGTCTAGACAGCACTAAATTTCTCCACAGGGAGACCACAGATAGCAAAAATCCCTCTGGTTTAGTGGAGAATGTGTGCAGGATTTCTCATGGAGTTTCTAGTTTAGGACAAGGAATGACCCAATCCTCACTGTCCTGGCAGTGCCATCCCTGGGGGCAGTTCTGGGCAGGTTCTTCAGCCCCAGGACAGCTCCTCAAGCCTCTTCTCTTTTTTCTTTCCCCCCCAGCTTCTGGCTGGAAAACCATTTGGCAGCACAGTCAGCAAGACCATTCCCAAGGACCGTATGAAATCTGCGCAGGACCTGGACACCATTTGGTCACTTGGGGCAAGGACTGAAACCACTTTTTCTTGTTTTGCTGTCACTGTTCTGTCATAACCATTCATTACTGCTCTCACTGATGGGCTCTGGTCTTTGCAGGGCTACCTCCAGTACTCAGTTTTGTTTTATGGCTACTACGGTCATGACAGGAAGATTGGGAAAGCTGGATACCGGCTGCCTCTTGCCTACTTCCTCGTTGGGATGGCAGTGTTTGTTTACAGCTTCATCATTCTCTTAAAAAAGTAAGATTTCCCATTTCTTGCTGTCCATAAGATGGGTGTTCAGGCCATTGTTAATGGTACCTTTATCCCATTTCATCTGTATTTATTCTGCATAGATCTATTGACCTGTTCAAGTCTGCTAATCCCAGGGAGACAGGTTGAGTTTAATTCTAGATTGCTCCTTCTCTTGCTATCATTTATCTTCACTCTCTCTTCAGTTTCTCAGTCTATAAAAGGAGGGCAGCAAGGAAGATGATGTGTTTGTTGCATTTGTATAGTGTGAGGTTGGCACTCACAGAAGCTCTTTCTGGTACATGTATTGCTAGGACAGAAATTTATATTTTACTATTACAATTCCCACATATTGAAATACACTTAGGATGGAATTTTCATATTTGAAATATCATTTGCATTGTTTCAGCCAGTATTTGGCATCGTGTTGGAATGTGAGCTTAATTCCTTTGCTGCTGAATGGCTGAGGGTAGGAGTTATTTGGAGAGAGAGCAAGACTGCTAGCACTGCCCATAAACCTAGCAATGTGCAATGCTTGGAGAGGAGCAAGGTCACTCTGTCCTCTCCTGGCGTTCCCTTCCCTTCTGGATACCAGTTTATCTAGTACAGTGCAGTTCAGTTTTTAGCACTGCTTATAATAACTCTTAGTTTTGAAGCCTTTCCTTTTCATTTTTTTTTCTGCCTGCTGCCTTGTGCCAAGGGTCACTGGTGTGTTTGACACTGATCTACACATCTGCAGTTCCTGGATATGATTAGCTCTTCTTCTGTCTTGGCTCACTGACTCTTTGCTTAGCTGCTTATAGTTCCCCTGTTAAGGTTGTCCTTTTGGATGCCCTTTATTTCATAAGGTATTAATCTTCATTTCTTTCCTTACACTTTGCAGTATTCTGCCATCTTAACTATCTGAGTAAGTGGAGTTTTCTTCTTTTTCCCAAGATCTGTAAAATAGTTTCTATTTGACAATAACATGTTTTGAGGCTGAAAGCAACACAGAAAACAGATCTTGTGCACGATCACTCATTTTTCCAAACTTGCCTATAATCCCAGTGACAGGTCTCTCAGTGATAGTGTCTTGCAGCTGGATCCTACCTGAAGATTGCAAAACTGGAATAGTTTTAAGTCCACAGCTATAGTAAGATTTATTTGCTTTATTTGTCAGCTATAAAAACTGTAAATTCCCTTCCATAGTGAGTCACTTCCACACTAGAACAAAACTGAAGTTCATGCTTTGAACCTCACCCTGTTTTATTTCCTTCAGAAAGCTGCCAACAATGATGCTAATTGCTGCAAACTTTTGGTAGTTTTAATGGTGTAGACATCTGAAAAGTATGAACCAAACCAGTGATTTCCTTCATATTAATCTTCATACATTAACAACATTTGAATATTTGTTGTTTCTCCACAGAATGGCAAAGAACTCAAGAATGAGTTTAGCAAGTGCCTCTGATGAAAATTACACTTTCTGTTGGAGACTGTTCTGTGCTTGGGACTATTTAATAGGAAACCCTGAGGCTGCAGAGAGCAAAGCTGCTGCCATAGTTAACAGCATTAGGGTGAGCAACTGACTTTCAAATTGTTTGAAGTTGATTTGTTTGTTAATCTGTAAGTTATATCAGTCTTCCCAATCATTCCCTTGCATTTCTTATTGTTTGGGTTTTTTTCGTATTTTGTTTTTTATTAGCATACTTGACACTTTCTGTGAAAGCTTATGTGCATTATGTTTGCTGAACACTATTAAAATGGTAATGCTGTGTTTCTTTCAAGGAAGCTATATTGGAAGAGCAAGAAAAGAAGAAAAGCAAAAACTTGTATGTATATAAGACCAGAAACACTTTTCAAAGCACTTTTTCAATGCAGATAGTTTCTAAAACCACCGTTAGAAAAGATCCCTGGTGTCATAAGACAACATGCTGTATTGATTGTGTCTTTTGTTTCCCCCCCCTCAGGGCAGTGACTATAAGCTTAAGGATTATTGCCAACATCCTTGTGCTTCTCTCACTTGCTGGAAGTATTTACATCATCTACTTTGTCGTGGACCGATCCCAAAGGTTAGAGCGTACCAAAAAGGAATTGACTCTTTGGGAAAAAAATGAGGTACACTGTCTTTCTGTCACCTCTGTGTTAGGAGGATTCTTGTCTCATGGCTCTCTGTACTCACAGTGTACACTGAGGTGTAAATGGCAAGAGATGAGTGAGGAGAAATGAGGACTGAGAGGGCAGAGTAGTGGTTACCTGCATCTCTCTCCACATACTTGCCTCTGCACTGCAGCAACGTGTTAGCAGAGCTGAAGTAGGCAGGGGGCTGCTGCAGGGCCCCATTTCACACACTGCAGTTCTAGCTGGCCCCTGCTCAGTGAGGACAAAGCATTAACTCTCCTGTCACTTACAAATCTACTTTTGCACCCATGACCGATCTGAGTAAACGCTCGGCCACCAGACTAGGAAAGGAATCGGCTTTGATAATAGCTATGGACTTCAGCTGGGGGCTCCTGAATTGTTGGTGAATATTTCATTGAGAGGAATGGGTGGATACTGACAACAGGAAGGAAGGGAATAGGTATGGAGAAGCTACTCATCCATTTCAGAGGAAGATGCTGGCTTCATATTTCCCATGTCAAGCTTATAATTAACTTTAAACCTAGAACATCTAAAGTAAAGATTCCAGAGTGGTATTCCAGATTTATAATTTTGGATTATGACTACTGCTATTGCTAACATCAGTAATAACCTTTAAAAGCATGTCCTCCAAGAAAAGCAATGACCAATATATGCACATCAGCAGTATTCCAATCAGCAGTTAATGCACCACAGATCTACATACAAAGTTACAAAAATGCTGTGTCTTTCTGTCCTGTAGGTAAGTGTCGTTGTGTCCCTGATTACAATGATTGCCCCTTCTGCCTTTGAACTTGTAGCAGCTCTGGAGATGTATCACCCAAGGACCACTCTTCGCTTCCAGCTTGCCAGGTATGGGCACTATGCATTGTAGAAAATAGTGGGAAGAAGGGAAGGAAGAGGAGAGATGTGTTCTGGTCGCATGTTTAAACCAGCCAAAGCAGTGAATGGATGAGAAGTATCTTATTTTTCTTTTCAGGGTTCTTGTTCTATACTTGGGAAACCTCTACAGTTTAATCATTGCTCTCCTGGATAAAGTGGACAGTATGAGTTTAAATGTAAGTTGAACTTGATGTTTTCTGATGTGTAAGGTAATAGACTATAGATAGAACTCAATTTATTGTGTTATGTGTGAAGTCAGATAAAAATTTGTTTGAAATAGATTAAAATATATTACAGTTTTATAGGTTTGTAAAGTTTTAGTTTGTATGTCCATTTACAACCACTTGTAGTTTTATTAGGATAATTGGATGTTGAAAAAGTAGCTTTTGGGACTTTTATTATTTCAGGAATCTCACCACAACAATGCAAGTAATTCTACCAGCTCCTTAGCAGCTGAAACTCCTTATAACGCAGACAATTTTTCTACAACTCCTTATGTACAAACAAATGGCACCATCATAGCAAAAGAGAGTCACACTCAGGGCTTCACAGTCTCTACCCCCCTGATTAATGAAACACATTTCATGGACCAAAACACCCAGAACCCACAGGATCAGTGCTGGGAGACGTATGTTGGTCAAGTATGTAATTGTTTTATTCTTATTTTCTTTATTTCTTTCTATTTCTTTCTATTTTCTAATCTACATTTGACAAAAGAATGAAAATCATGTTGTGTTCAGTTTTAGATCTTTGTTTTGTATAAATTCCAGAATTTAGCTAAGGATTGGGTAGAAAGAGCAAAGACTATGCCAAGTGATTTGGCCACAGATGCAAGCTTTGTTTTTTGTTCAGTCTCTACAATGTGTTTAGTGTTGTACAAATGTTCTTTTGCCAGGCTTCAGTCTCAGTCTTCAGCTTTTCACAGGCAGATCTCTCCAGACGTGTGATACAGATCCTGCTTTAGTAGGATGCATCCTGTTAAACCCATGCTGAGGGTATCTATAAAAATGTATAGACAGTGACACACACCCTGTGCAGATGCAGATTGCTGCCTGGATAGATGGGGATGCAGACCCAAGCCAAGCTTGAGATCATGCTCTTTGTCACTAGGACAGGATGTCTCAATTCTCTGTTCGTTCTGCCTCAGTAAATCACTAGAGAATCAAGAGTTCTTCACTTTTTCAGAGAGAAAGAGGACAACAACAAAAGGTTTCAAAACACTGTCAGTTCATCAGAATGGAGCCAGTTGGCTGGCAGTGCCATGAATGCATTTTGCTACAGTCAGGTTGCAAAAATTCTGCAGACTTAATGCAACACTTTTGTTTCCCTATGTATTCCCAAACATCACTTGTGGCCTTTACTTTGAGTAACTAGCAATGGCACTAACAGATAAAGAGTGAAATTTTAACCACATAAAATTCAAAGGATGTAATTTGATCCAAGGTACTTTGGTGTCTGTCACTGTGGCACTTATTTCTAGGCCACTGGCTTAAGAATGATGCCAGCATGCTTCTGGCTGCTGAGCTCCTTGTTCCAGAGCAAGGATCTTGTTTAATCATCTGGAGCAGAAGTTCCTTCCTAGGTTTGAAAGGCTGATTTCTATTATTGGATACCCCTCTCCCTATTATATAGACATCAGGAAATTTATAGAATTGGCATTCATGGGTTTCCTTTATTTTGTGTTTGTTTGCCAGAACAAGCCAGAGATGTTTGGAACTTAATATTTTTCTATTTAATTGTGTGGTTTTAAAGCTCAGTTAAATATAGATTAACCCCATTCATTTTTAAGCACTAAAAAGGTCTCTTTTATGGCTTGATGTTCCTACTGCCATTGGTTTTGGGTTTGTATATAGTTTTCTTAGCACTCAGCAAGTATGTACTACAACAGTCTGTATAATAAAGCATTGAGTACAACAGAAAAAAAAACCCACAACCCATTTCAGTTTATTTAGATAAATTTTCAAATCACTCATTAAAAAGAGAGTTTGAAGCTACTGTGACCAGAGTTTTATAGCTGTAAGTAATAGAAGGTACACTGGCAGCTTGATTGCTAGAACAACGGCAAGTGAGGGAAAAGCTTAAAAGGAAATAATGTATATATTCAAATAATATTTCATCAGGATGCTAAGCTTGAGTCAAAATAGAAGTATAAATGTAAAAGAGCCATATGCAGTCTATTTGCTTCCAGAATGACTCAGTATGTGTGAACAATATGTATTTCAGGAGATGCTAAAGCTTTCCATTATCGACATGATTTTCACAGTGGCAAGTATCCTGCTAATTGATTTTTTCCGTGGACTGTGTGTCCGATATTTAAGTGATTGCTGGTGCTGGGATCTAGAGAGCAAGTTTGTAAGTACAGTCTTTATTTTATCAAACTAAATTGCTCAAGATAGGTAGGCTCCGTCTCTTGGTATTGAACTCCCTTAAACCTTTTCATCAGGTAGAGACTTTCTTGGTAGCACACATCTACAAATGTGTAGCTATACAGTTTAATTTGGAGGCCACAGGGTAAATGCTGAGACTGGATGTTTTTCTCAAGCCTGGATGGCATGGCTGTGGTGCAAGAACCTCTTTATCTTTCCCAAAATGAGATTACAGAGCAGTCCCAGAGTCCAAGATGAGACAGAGGCCATAGCATTGCTCCCCACATCCTCTTTTCCATGGGTGTAACATTTGCCCATAATGTAGATAGTGGTTCCTGAAGCAATACCCAAAAGCATGTAGCCCTTTAAGAAATGATGGTGAGTAGTAGCTGGTATATCAAGAAGCTGTTGGCATGAAACCCTGAAGACTGGTCTCTGTCCTTAACTAACAAAGGGAAGTAAACTAAAGAATAATTAGATTATTTAAATCCTCTGCTGCAGAGTAGGTTTTATTGTGTTCCCACAGCCTGCCAAAAGCTGGTATTTGATCTGGACTTTTCAGGCCATGTGCTGTCTGGAAACTAATTCAGTCAAATGCTTCTAATAAATTACCTGAAGAAAAAAAGAAAATATTAAGACAAGACTTTAAACCTACACTGTGTTTCTTGTAGCCAGAATATGGAGAATTCAAAATTGCAGAGAATGTATTGCACTTGGTCTACAACCAAGGAATGATCTGGTATGTTGTCCAGAAGTTTTCTTGTCCTTTGTTGGCTGATTACTAAGTCAATCATATAATTTCCAATGAAATGTGTTCAAATAGGATATTAGTAATGCTGCCTTTTTTACCTTATTTTCATAAGAGATTGCCTGTTCATAGTGATCTGTTTTTTACCTGTTTGGATTTTTTCATATGTTCTTTTGCTATTAAAATTTCTTCTGACAACACTGAGCACTGAAATGATATTTATTTTTCCAGGATGGGAGCTTTCTTTTCACCTTGCTTACCAGCTTTCAATGTTCTCAAGTTGATTGGACTCATGTACCTGAGGAGCTGGGCTGTGTTAACGTGTAACGTGCCACACCAGCAGGTCTTCAGAGCATCTCGGTTAGTCAAAATAACAACAAAAGATAAAGAATAAATACAATGCAGACACTGGAAATGCCTTCTGTCCATGGGAACAAAATGACAGGAGGTTTTAGCTATGAAAGTTGACAATCATATTTGACTGTAATGCTGATAGCAAAGGCCTGTGAAAATACCATAGTTACTGAGAAAGTGGAGGGTTTGCAAAGGCAGATTAGTTAAAGATAGGCAAGAACTGAAAAATATGTCAGGGAATATTCTTAGGCTGAATCTGATTGTGCTCGGTAACTTCCATGTGTTGACTGTTGCAAGTCCTACTTCTTGATGTTTCTTTCTCTGAAAACTGTGAAGTATTTGATTCTGTCTGTTGCATTGCACAACAGAATTCCCCATAGTTCCTTCTGTCGTGATGAATATCTTGTTTATTCAAAATGGAAATAATTTAGATCATCTCTAAACCTTAAGAATCAGTTCTTTCTGACATGTTTTGAAGACGAATCAACTTCTGCCACTGTTCTTTTTCTCCCACAGCACAGCTGGGCAGTAAGGTCAGGTTTTGCAGAGGGGTGCTATAAACAGTTGTCTGGCTGCAGCAGTGGATCTGGAAAGCTGTGCAAATAGGATTTTGATCATTAAGAGTCTGTTTAAACTGGCTCTGCTCAGACTTTCTAATCATAGCAGAATGATTTTGATCTTTGAAAAATGTAGATCTTGAGCTTGTTAGCTAGATCCAGACTTGGATCTTTCATGTTGCCTCTGTTTTTCTCTCTGATTAATGTAATCTGAAACATGTTATGCCTTCTTGCAGATCCAATAATTTTTACCTGGCCATGTTGCTGTTCATGTTGTTCCTATGCATGTTGCCAACAATTTTTGCTATCGCCCGCTATAGGCCATCTTCAAGCTGTGGTCCTTTCAGGTGAGTTATCATGGACTAAAGGGTGTTGCAATTATTTTATTTCACCCTCTCACAATAAATTCTTCAGGTTCAATAATGTCCAAATTACCCTTCTTTTGGTTTTTGTTTTTTTTGTGTTTGCTTTTTTAAAGTTTATAGACTGGACAGTCTTTCTGCTGCCAACATTTTAATGAGGTGAATATATTAATGTTCTGAGTGAAGCTCAACCTTTTGTTTTATACACACAGTCCACCTATTTTATGGTCATGTAATGTACATCACCATCTTGTCCCAATTCAAGTACCCTCCGAGCCTGGCCAATGCTTTTGTGCTTAGGAAAAAATATTTAAAAGTGACAGATGAGCAAGCTGCATTGCTTTGGGCTTGTTTGGTTGGGTTTTCATTTGGTTTTGGTTTTGTTTTTTTACCTTCTCCTTTCACTGTACTGTTCCAAAGCAGTTTTAGATAAAACTCTGTTTATTCAGTACAGCACTGCTTAAAAAAAAATCATGTACCTAGGATTTCTTACAACTTAATTTTACCTTCTTTTTTATTTCTTTTTTCTCTTGTAGTGGGCAGGAAAAAATATATGATATTGTTTCTGAAACTATTCGAAATGATTTTCCCACATGGTTCAACACAGTGATGACTTACATCAGCAGTCCTGTTGTTGTCCTCCCTGCACTACTGCTTTTATTGTAAGTACTTTGTTTTTCACAGGCAGGTTAAATAGATTGTATTAATACTGGCTTTATCTCCGGAGAGTCAAATGTTGATACTGAGGATGTAAGCACTGCATTATTGTAATTTTATTAAGCACAACTGAAAAAATAAAAAATAAAAAAAACAAACCAAAACACCTTATTGAATATATACTGTATGAATCAGATGGGAATATTCGAGATTATTCAAAAAAGATCATAATCATGTTTTCAAAAGGAATGTCTCATTCTGGCTCACTGTGTTAGAGCAAACTGGCTATATTGTGTAAAAACTTGAAGTGCTGCTGGTTCTAGGAAGTTTTAAGATCCTTCTTCCCTCACAAGAGCTCCTCAGAAATTAATTTTCCATTTCCTCATGGTCATTAGTTCAGTCTATGACTGTGAACAGGGCTCAGTTTGTCATTTAAAGAAGCTATGCAGTCATCCTCATTTCTGACAAGATAAATCAATTATGAAGATCTGCTCTGAAGTGTTGATGTAATATAACTTGCTGCAGACCTTCCAGTGGAAGTTCTTTCTTACTTTAGTTTCTAACTAATTATTCACAACTGGGAATTAGTATTTACTTTGAGCTGTTTGAAATTCACTTTGCTCTGTGAAGTACCATTTGTCTTGCATTATTTCTGTCTTGTTGTTTTGTTTTTTTTTCCCTGTAAACTACAGAAAAATGCAGGGTTTGTCCCATCAGTGGGCTTTTCAGACAAATAAAAAAGACCAATGCAATACTTCCTATTTGGAACTTTTTCCTCTAAGGTCCTAGCCATGTAAATATGAACATATTTACAAATTGAACTAGGTCTGTTGGCTGCATCAGACTGATGGCTAAGCACATATGTAAACGTTTGTGGTACAAAGTCCAGCTGTAAGATTTTAGTTCATCTGAAAGCCAATGTAATGCATGATGTCAGGCCAGGTCTTGGCTGTGCCAGGGTAAACAAGGTGTTATTCCACTCGGTCAACACAATTACATTGGTATGAGTGTGCAAACTCAGCTGTAACTCTGGTGTCTCTGCTCCGTAACCTTGACCTGGGAAAAAAAAGAAGAGGAAATATTTATCAAAAGTAGCACTTTGAGCACATCTAGAATTTAAACAGACAAAAGCTAGATGTGCCCACAGGGTGGCATGCACAGTGAAATGACCTGCAAAAAAACAGAGGTACCAAAAGAAGTGCTGTTGAACCTGTTTTCAGTGTCACTTCTTTCATGTATGTTTGCTTGAAAGAAGGTGGTGATCCACTATCATGGTGTAGAGGAAATGCTGCAAAGCAGCAACTGAACCTGCACATCACTTTGGTGACTTGTAAACCCTAAGAGGGAAAAGTGTCAGGAATGTTTGATGTGGCTCATAATCACCTCTTTCACTTCTAGCATGCTAATCTATTACCTACAAAGTATTGCGAGATCATTAAAATTCACCAACAATCAACTGAGAATGAAGATCCAAACAGTAAGTACAGTTCAAAGCACTTTTACATGTAATTTAGTGGGTCTTCAGCAACGTACTGGCCTAATTAATTCTCTAAAGTCACTTTCAGTGTTTCACTATGTAAAACCAATCCTGTATTATTCATCCTTATACTGCAGTGGATTTTGTCTCTAATAATTTACTGCTTCTCATTCTTCTGAATGTATTTTAGGAAAGAACTGAAGATAAGAAAAAGGTGGTTCAGATGGCAGTAGGTAAGTTGGTGAGCTTCAGAAATGCCACTATTAATAAGCATGTTAGACACAAAACCATTTTGATTTCTCATACATACAAGGAAGTTCAATTAAATTTAAAGAATAAATTAAAAAATGTAATTATCTGATGATTCAAATCCTGTCAGACCTTGTGCAGATCCAGAGAGCAGTAGGCAGAAAAGCGGGAAGGGAATGCTCCTTATTCAACCCAAGAGGATTGGACATTTCATAGCCAATTAAGATTTCACACTTCTCTACTGTACCTGAGGGAACTTGACCCACCTCCTTACCTGTCTTAGATTTTAGCAATGAGCAACCACAGCAAAGATGCTGTCCTTCTAATTCCTGCCAGTGAAAGGAACAAATGAAAATTTGCCACACCAAGGAGAAGACATGACTCCATAGCCTAATGGCTAGATCTTAAAGCTACTGTAACCCCCTTGTAGCTCTCCAACAGACACACAAACGGGGAATTACCAGATTTGCAGCAATGTAGTGTTCAGGAGTGACTATTAAGGGCAATGAGGCATGTGTCCTAGTTGGATTTCCTCTCTTACAGAAACCAAAGGCAGCTTTTAGCTGTGAGCAGCACAGTCACTTGGTCATCTTCATACTGGTAGAGGTGTACAGTGAGAAGTAAAATGGGGCTCTTGAAAGACACTCGTTGCCTTGTTGCCCATTTTGGCATCTTACAGAGCTATGTCCAGTGTTTTTTCCATGCTTTTCAATACTATGTCCATTGTGTACCATCGTATGCTGATCCATGCCCTTATCACCATGTGATACCAGTTCCTGTTTTTGAACACAGTAAGGTTCTGTTAGCATTGGATCCCCAGGCTGAAGGGTGAATTTAAGCCACTGCATTTACACAATAAGTTTAGAGGCCTGAACAGTTCCTGTAATAATTTCTGTTTTCTAGCCAGAATAAAAAATCTGGATGGAAATGACAAGAGACCAGAGCCAGAAAATGGTATTATCAGCCAGGAGTCTTCTCTTCGGTCCTCGACTCCCCGAAAGAACGGCAGTGTCTTGAACTTCGAATCTCCTGTGAGCAAAGGCACCAGAATACAAACCATTTCCCAGTCTGTGCCCCAGACTGTGCCCTCAACTGATGTTGCAAGACCTGTCAATGCAACTCCCACAACTGCAACCTCTTTAACACCAGCTCCCTCAGTATCAAGTGTACAGAAACCAAGGAGCGATCATATCACAAACAGGCAAGACTGCTTTTGTTTTGAAATGGCACTTATTCCCATAGCTCTGTGACATACCTGTGTTTACTTACAAAACAGCTGTGCTCAGACTGTCTGGAGCAGGACGACAGCTGAGAATTTTTTAAAAGCAGGTTAATTAATAGGTACTGTTCAGAGTGCTAGTGACACCACCTCCTTAACTCACCCTTAATTGAAATGGGATTGTAACACTTCCAAAACGATGTAGTTGATCCTCAAGCAAATGTAAATACCAAACTTCACCTCAGGCATAAAACTAAGGTAGTTTGTGCAGGATACTGCTTCCATGAACAAGCCAAACACTTGAAGAGGGAAGGAGCTCTGTTCAGAATGCCTGTGCAGGTCTAGCTGTAGGACAAGCAGTTTTGGACATCAGCAAACTGGTGCTTTAAGATTATTGTGTTGGGTTTTTTTTCCTAGTGATCAGATAAAGAGCATTTTTCAACCATTCTCAGAATAATAAGAAAATGGGATGAGTTTGTAACTTGAGACATGCAGTGTCTGCTGCCTTTGTCCAGGGAGAACAAATATATCTCCTAATTTCTAGAGTATGTTTTCCAAACTCGTCCTAAAAATTTGGAACAATGGATGTTGTCTAATATTCCTTAAAATCCAGTATTTGACTTCCAGAGCAATGACTTTTGTATACGCTTTAATTACATTAATAGATCAGTGTGTATCTCAGTATCACCTTCCCTTTTCTCGCCCTTCCTAAAGGTATCCAAGCGTTGTACACGGGAGTGCAAGTGAGCTCTGTAAAACAAAGCCTTACACACCAGTCCCTTTCAAAAAGCACACTGAAGATGTCCATTCTGAGCCTCTCTTCAGAAAAGGCATTCGGCAGGTAAATCTGGATGATCTTGGGGTAGGGGCTCCTGTTTTTGTGGGACGTAGACCATACACTGCCAGGTATTATGTTGTTAATGAAAACGAGTCCCGCAAGAAATCGCTCCGTTCTACCTCCCGACTCCAAAGGCACTTCAGAAAGGATGAACCAAGGGACATTGTCGAGCTGTATCCACACAACGTCAGAAGGTACGTGTTTCGAACACCACGCCAGATGTATTCCCCTCATCCCAGTGAAGATGAGGAGGACGAAGAACTCGGGAGAGACTTCATCAGGAGGTCACAACGCCCTCGCTCACTGTCCGATCTTCGCCCGGCCCCACGGTTTTACATTGGGGAACATGCTGATGGCCCCGTTCTTTTGAGCAAGGATCTAGCCAGAGTGCATTACAAATCCTGGGATGATGGTTTTGAGCTAGACCTGGACAGGCCTCCATATGCTTACAAGAAAGTGCACCTGAACTATCCTGAGCCACGTGTGAAACCAAAATCAAAGCAAAAGCTGGAGCAATCTCTAACAGAATCTGATTCCATTTCCATTGAATCCAGCAGTGATCCACAGAACAGTAGCAATGACCAGTATATCCAGGTCATTCATAACAAGGAAAAGTATCCAAAATCTGGGACAAAACTCATCAAAAAGAAATCAAAAAACAGTGTTGATCTAAATATGTCTGAGCCTAATGAACTGGTGTGCTCAAATGTCTGAGAAAGTGCTCCAACTTCTGTGTTTTGAGCAGGTCTGTGTGCATTTGTTGTACTTGCTGCTGGAGGTCTATCAGATAACTGCAGCATAGTCTCTGCAACAACAGTGTTTGCAGCCCTTCAAGGTGGGAACAGCATAGTTAGCCTTGTGTTTTACTGCTAACTGTACCTCGCTTTGATATCACAACTGATAGGTTGCAAGAGAAAATTATTCCAATTTATTGACTGTTATGCTGTTATAAACAAACAAACAACAAAAAACAACCCACCTAATGGAAACTCAAAAGCTGTGTACTTGGGGGCACTTTAAACCAGTACAGAAATGTGTGAGATGAGGCTCTTTGACAGTGACAGCTAAAGGTGCTTCCTGTGAATAAACTCAGCAGGTATCAGCTTCCTGCAAACAGAGTTGCTGTCTGTAGTATAATTCATGCCACCTTGATTGGCCTAGTTTGAACATGGTGTAGCTCAAACAGCTTAGCAATAGGTTCAGTATAAAGAACAGAGAGTTTCTCCAGAGGGTGCTGTTGGGGCAGTGGAGTTACCTGATCAGCTGCACTGTGCAAAACTTCCTACCCATGGCCTTCATCACATGCTTTTGGGGGCTTTTTCTGTCTGTCCCTTGCCTGCCCCAGCGCCGCGCTGTCCCCGCAGCGGGTTCCGGCCGCCCGGGCGGTGCCGGGGGCGGCCCCGGCTGCAGGGACACCCGGCCCGGCGCTGACCGGTCCTGCCCTGCCCTGCCC
>NW_009954311.1:1266612-1322515 GCF_000747805.2 Chaetura pelagica | reverse complement strand
CGCCAGCCCCCGGGATGTCTGGGAGTGCATCAAGCCGGTGGCCGGCGGCCGCAGGACCAAGTGGGACCAAAACGTGAAGGACTTCGAGGTCATCGAAGCCGTCAGCGACGTGAGTTCCCTAAAACTGCCCTGGGCCCATGAACGCAGCTCTGCGCTCAGGAGCGGCGGGCTCTGGGGCAGCCTGGCGGGCCGAACGGGCTGGGGAGTCGTGCAGCCTCCGCCTGGAGCTCTGACTGCGCTGGGACTGGGCATCTTGGTCCCGTTCCTTCTTTCCTTGCCGTGGAGCGGCGGGCTCTGGGGCAGCCTGGCGGGCCGAACGGGCTGGGGAGTCGTGCAGCCTCCGCCTGGAGCTCTGACTGCGCTGGGACTGGGCATCTTGGTCCCGTTCCTTCTTTCCTTCCCGTCTTTCCTTCCCGTCTTTCCTTCCCTTCCTTCCTTCCCTTACTTCCTTCCCTTACTTCCTTTCCTTCCTTCCCTTCCTTCCCTTCCTTCCTTCCTTCCTTCCCTTCCTTCCCTCCCTTCCTTCGCTCCCTTCCTTCCCTCCCTTCCTTCCCTCCCTTCCTTCCCTCCCTTCCCTCCCTTCCTTCCCTCCCTTCCTTCCCTCCCTTCCTTCCTTCCCTTTATAGAAACTTACCTTTCCCAAAGGAATCTCAGGTTCATTCTTGGCTAAGTGCCACACACTTCAAAATATGTACATTTATAACATTGAGGAATCCAGCACGGCGTTGTTTTTAGTGCTGCAGATCAAGTAAGTATCTTTTTCTTGAACAACTTTTTTTTCTGTGAAAGGAAGGGGAGGCACAAGGAACACACAGACTCAGCTCAGCAGGGAGGGCTCATGTCATCTGTTCACCAAGGCCCCTTCCCTCAGCAGGGCAGCACAGGATGTGCTGCAGGCGCCGGTCACGCTGCTCTTGTCCCTGACTGACCCTGCCTTTGTCTCACTGTCTGGCATTAAAACGGGGATGCTGCCCTTGGAGCATTACAGAGAAAAAGACTTGTGTGTGAGCAGTAGTTGCTGCTGCTGCATGTATACAGTCTACTATCTTATTTTTATTATTTTTAAGTGAGGTAGAAAATCAAAGGACATTGGATTTAGATCCCTGAAGTTGATGTAGGTGCTCAGAAGCAGCCAGTTTGCAAACACTACCAGTCCTGGGAATGTTTGTGGAAGTTAATTTTTTTTGGAGGAGCCTTACAGGCATTTAGTATTAATTGTAAACTTAAACTTCAGAAATGCTGCAGCCTGCCATTGAAATTCATCAGACTTGGCAGAACTTAGCAGTGTGGTAGAAACCTCTGCTCTGGGGAGTCTGTTACCACAAAGCCTCCATAGGAGAAGAATGGTAGTGTATCCAAGTTGTGTTCCGTGTGATACGGTGCATCCTGGAAAGGAGAAGCTTTTTAACTGTCCTGTGAGCACAGATGTGTTAGATTTGTTTTTCAGAATCCCTTGTGGTGTCTGTCTTTAAACAAACTGGAAGCAACACGCCGTTACTCTTTGCTTCCATCAAGCTGCCTTCCATCAGCACACTGCAGTGCCGTTTGGTTGTGCTGGTTTGCATTCTCTTCAAGAAAGGATGTAACAGGGACTCTGATGCAGCTTATAACGTCTGACTGAAAGTACCAAGGCTTCTTCTTCTGTACTTTTGAAAGCATCAACTGACATAACTGTTTTGTGATTTCCAGATTGTCTCTGTGTGCAGAACCACAACCCCTTCAGCTTTCATGAGGATTATTTCACCAAGAGAATTTGTGGATGTGGTGCTAGTGAAGCAGTACGAAGATGGGACGATGCTCTCTGCTGGTAAGATGCTTGTGTTGTCATGTTAAGAGATAACCAGCAGCAACCAGAAGTAAATTTAAAATAAAAAGTAAATAACATGCTCTTTAGTAACTGTTGACCTGATCTTGGTCAGGAGGTACAATACTAGTGGCCTCTTACATCACTGTCCTCAGACAGAGTATGTGAGTCAGGTGAGTATTCAGATGATGATACTGTTGGCCTGTGGTTTGTTCCCTTGCTATGCTTTTGAGATTGAATAAGTATTTCATTTACAGTTAAGTTATAGGGATCCTTTTGTGTGTGCTTTTGTTGTTTCTTAAGGATTTACAGAATTTTCTAAAAGCAATCCCTTTTAGAGTCATAGAATCATAGAATGGTTTGGATTGGAAGGGGCCTTAAATATCATATAGTTCCAACCCCCCTGCATGGTCAGGGACAGCTCCTACATCAGGTTACTCCAAGCCCCAACCAACCTGGCTTTGAATGCTTCCACAACTTCCCTGGGCAACCAGTGCCAGTGCCTCACCACCCTCACACCAAAGAATTTGTTCCTAATGTCTGACCTAAATGTACCCTCTGCCAGTTTAAAACCATTAAACCATGTACTATAGGCTAAGTCCTTCCCCAGCTTCCTTGTAGGAAGACTGCTATAAGGTCGCCCCAGAGACTCCTCCAGGCTGAACAACCCCAACTTTCTCAGCCTGTCTTTTTAGGAGAGGTGCTGCAGCCCTCTGATCTTCTCTGTGCCCCTCTTCTGGACTCTAAACTTTGTTTTAACATTTTCTGCAACACCTCTAGGTTTTTACAAAGCTATTGAATAAATGTACCACTCCTGTCTGTGGGAATACTTGTTCCTGTAAAACCAAACAGTGCATTTTAGGGGATGCCACTGTGTGGAGGGATGTTTCTTTGTTTTTGCACTTTTATGCTGTTGTTTACCTATTACTTTTGTTGCCCTTTTATTATTGCCCTTTTATTTTATTTTACCTGTTGCTTTCATTGCCCTGCTGTTCAGCTGTCCCATTTTCCCATGCTGTTCAGGGATGCCTTGCTAGGAATTTATGTACTTGCTAGAGTGCAGCTTCTGAGCAGTCAAGTGGCATAAACTTCTGTGGCAGGGATTTGTTGGATGACCTCTCTAGAAAAATAGTGCCTCACACCACATAGGTTAAATGAAACTCCCTCAAAGCGTCTTGATTCTTAGCTCCAGAGCTCAGTAACAGTTGCTGCTAAATATAACACTTCCTTGATTTCTCCATTCCATGGCCAGAGTGGTTCCTTTAACAGTCTTTTTCTGACCCCTTGTATGGCACAGCCCCACACTGAAAAGATTATACTCCATTCTTAAATTTACTCTTGTATAGTAAGTTTGCTTCTCAGCTGGTGCTTTAAGTACCAAGGACACTTCCATCTTCTGTGACAATGACACTTTTCTTGGATGCTTTCTCTTACAGCCACCAATGTGGAACACCCACTGTGTCCTCCTCAACCAAATTTCGTGAGAGGCTTTAATTACCCATGTGGCTGTTTCTGTGTACCTATTCCAGGGTAAGAAGTGATCTGTTTGAACGCTGTGTATTCTAAAGCATTTCTTACCCATCCTGTGGTGTGTTGGTGTGAATGTGGCTGAGCATGATCTGTAGCCTTTTGACAATAACATGTTTCCCTCTTCTTTTGACTGGTTCTCAGTGTGGCTGAGTGCCCTTTCTGGTTTTTTTCGTGCAATTAATTAGTTACAGGACCCATCATCATTGTAGGATTCTTGCTGATCTCTTAAGCAGAGATCCAGCAGAACACAGAAGTATAGTCCTTATTTTTGGTTAATGAGTATCATTATATTGCCATAATTCATGAGCAGAATAAAAACCCAAGTAAGGCTTACTTTAACTGTAATGTGACTCGTGGGGATAGCCATATTCATTGAAATTCAGAATTAACATCTGTTGTTTGTTGGGGGGTTTTTTTAAAGTACTTGGAAATATCTATAATCAGATGATGCATATAAAAGTCATTGTAAAGTTCTTAATGCTTTTCAACTGCTGGCTATAAAAAACACTTGCCTTGTCTTTACAGGGAACCAGACAGGACTCAGCTCCTCAGTTTCTTTCAGACTGATCTTGGTGGCTTTCTTCCCCAGACAGTGGTTGATTCCTTCTTTCCAGCTAGCATCACTGGATTTTACAGCAATCTGGCCAAAGCTGTTCAGGAATTAAAAGCATGACAAGACCAGTAGCTGATATCACCAGCTGAGGGTAGGAGAAAAAATGGAAGCTTGAAGGTAGAAGTAGGAAGGTGATCCTACAGGGCTTTACTACCAGCAAAGATATTAAGGAAAAGTGAAAGGGAAACAACAGATTGAGTATATTTTTAAAACAGCGTTTTCTGTCTGTCTCTATTCTCAAAGTGATGAATTTTTTTTTTAATACAATATCCTGAATTTTCATAATTAGATAAATATCACACCAGAAGGTGGAAGAATCCTGGAGGCAGCACCACTGCCTGTCTGCAGGGAGAAGATGCACATGCTAGATCTGTTCTTGGCCACACTTGGTCTGTGTCAGTGAGGAGAAGCATTGCTAAAACCCACTCAGCACTACAGCACTAGCCAGGTGCAGGCCAGCCCTGTTTTGTCTCTGAAGCTCCTTGCAGACTCCTCTGGAACATTGCTCCTTCTTGAAATGAAGTGGGAGCTCTTTTGCTGCCAGCACTCACAGAGCTGCTGAGATGCTTCGGTGGGTCTAAATGGTGGATACCAGAACAAACTGGACAAATCCCACTTGTTTGTCCCAGCAAACTTCAGTACTGATGGTAAATATGCCTTGAAGTGTTTTTTTTCTAAATGAAACCTACCAGTGCAAATCAATTTATAGGCCTGTGGGTTGGCAATTAGACACTCTTCCTTTCTCCTCTCTTTTACCAAAACAACAATGTTGTGAAACAAACTGCACTAGCATAGTGACAATAAAGAGGATTAAGCACTTTACTTGCCTTTTTTTTTTTAAATGTACTTGAAATTACCATTTTTAACTGCACTTGAAAGTTTTTCAGTCTCTTTTGGTGAGAGGTTTTAATGGGTAAGTAATCTTTTCTGTAGCTTAGTCTTGACAGGTCAGGAGGACATTGCATTTTTATTTTTTTTTCCAAGACTGGTTTGTCTCACAACATGTCTTGGGAAATCATCTCCTGACCTTGTGTGCAGTGATGTATCCAGCTTTAGAAAATCTTTCTGGTGCTGGTTACTGCAGGAGTGTCAAACATTAGTATGGATTACATATAATTGCAGAAGGAAAACTAATTAGGTGTTTAAATGCAGGTTGTGATTTTAATGCTGTAGCTCAATTATTAAACAAGGTTAATATGCTCTGCTTTCTGTCCCTGTATTTGTTTTAAATTCAGGACATGGAATTGCACACAAATTTTCCACTGTAAATCTCGCCCTATGGAATAGATTTTTAAAGGAAAAAGTTTTTAATCTAGTCTCCTTTGTGTACAAAGATGTAAAAACTTTGTGATTAAATAAATATTTTCCTGCTATATCTTGCTGTTTTTCCTGGATTTTCCTTTAAAATGGTTCCTCATGCATCTGCTTTGCTATCAAGGAAACAGAAGAGCCATCTGAACATCCAGCATGTCTCTGAATTCAAGGTAGTGAGGCAGGGAGAAGCCTTTGGTCTTGTTTACACTCCCCACTAAGTGGGGATAAAAGTGTTTTGGTGAGATCACTCACCCTCCCAGCATCTTTGCCCTTAGTTGGTCCTTATTTCCAATTTAGACTGCTGCTTTCTGTGCTTACAGAGCAATGTATTCACTGTGGTGAGATTTGGGTCCATACACATTTATCTAAATGTGCTACAGCTGCTAGACATGAAGTTCAGTATCTTGGCAAGTCTTTGCAGGATTATGATTAATTTAGTTAGCAAAAAGTTCAAGGAGCAGAGCTTAGGTGACCACTCATTATTCCTGCAAGTAAACCTTTTGCAGACAATGGGGCTTTTTATTAGCTATTTATTATATTATTACTTTTAATTACTCTGATTAATAAAGATGGCGAGAGAGGCTCTTCCTTGCAGTGACTTAGGAATCCCCTTTCTGAGTGTTAACACATTCCATCCAGAAGTATTTAAGACCCCTTAACATTCAGCCTTCTGCTCTGCGAAGTTGGAGATATAAATGTTCTGGCAAAGATTACTTCCCTTTCTCTAACTTGCTGTTCCTGTGACATTGTGTTAAGTGCATAGATAATAGCTTCTGAACTCCTGCTGTTTATGGTTTTGTGGAAGCAAGTAACTGAGGAGGGCTGCAGCAAATTCCTGGCTATGGGAAGGTGAACAACCAAGAACAATAACCAGTGCAGCCACCTGGCTTTCAACTGGCAAGTCACTACTTGCATCCTGATGTTGCAGCTCTTCCTTTTGTGAAATAGGTCAGAGAAGACCCAACAACACCATCTTACCACAGAGGATACACGTTGCTCCTGTTAGAATCCCATGCAGTGCTCAGAGGGCACTGCCAAAATGCCAGTAGCAGCATTTGAAGCATAGATTATTTAGTGTTTCCAGAATAAACATTCGGATTCACAACTCCTAATCCCCAGATACTCTCACTGGTACTTTTTGGTACTACATTAACAAAAAGGTGTTTCAAAAAATGTGTAGCTAGAAGGAAGAGTTGGTTCTAAATGGCCTTGTCAATTTCCTGCTGTGCTCCTTCAAGAGTTCTGGCCAGAGGTAGGTCAGAAAGACCTCTGTTACATTACCCTCAGCTTCCTGCCTGCCCTTGGAATACCATGAGATGCTCCCTCCCTGTGTTTGCCTGTTGGAGGTGAGCTGGCTCTGTTGGCTGTGAGTAAGAAGTTACCCTAGGCAGGTTTTGACTGTTCTGGCTGTTCTGTGGTTTGGATAGAAAAGCTGAAGTTTTTCAGGGCACATTATTGTAATTATTCACAAAGTTGTGTTTCCCTTTCTGTGCCCCATTCACATTTTCTAATGGTTTTCATTTGCTGCAGTGTTTAGTTGAAGGTTTGCAGAGATGTTTTTTCCTCCTGGAAAGGCAAGGAAGGCAGCAAGAATTGTGGAGTAGGATGAAAGCACAGTGTATTCTTCTGATATTTGGTTAAGTTAATGGCTTAAAACAGGAGAGTAGTATAGCTGTCACATTTTATTACAACCAGTATATTATTAATAAAGTCATTATTTTATAATTCTACACTTTTTAATATCTGTTTTTGAATGTGGAAATAAGAATCATGCCCATTTTGTGCACATCTTATTTTACCCCAGACAGCTTGCTCTGGAACTGGCAGTAAGATGTGTACTTTTCATATGTGCTTTCTGACTATCTTGCTGTGCTACCCAAATGGTTGCAAGTTATAACATCCTTTTTTGTTTGTAATATTGGCAGTAGTCTAATTTCTTCCCTTACAAAGTTCCAGGTGACTTGGTGGTAATAAAGCTTTTATTCTTCCTCTTGATGATAGCTCTGATGGGCCCATCAGGTAATGCCTTGATTATATTCCAGGCTTCAAATCGAGTGAGTCCCTGCATGGCAGTTGTGTGCACTTGTAATAGTTCATCACCAGGCTGAACAGAGCTGCTTTGTTCTAATTCAGTCCCTGGAGAAAGAAAATTAATTTCCTTTAATTCTTTTCATGGAAGAGTCTAACATATCTTTCAGTTTTTAAAGATCACCAGCATGTTTGGTATAAAGCACCTGGTCTCTGTTATGCCAACATAATGCTGGCACTGCACAGGGTAATGCTGCATTTATAAAAATATACCATTTTCATGAATATAAATCAGTTATGAAGTGGATAGGTTTGCATCAGCTAAGAACCTGCCATGGATGCATTTCAGTGTGTTTACCTTTAAATATCCTGTTGATGGTGATGGGTTTATCTCCATGAATAGAACCCTTCCCTCCTTCCAGACTGAATCCTAAACCAGCAGGTGTTTTTTCTAGCATTACAGTGCAGATTGTATCTTCAGTTGCTGGAAGCAAATGGAAAGTTAGCAGATGGGCACCACGTAGTCTGACGAGCTAGAACATCTGTTACCAAAAATAAACTTCTGTTTTGTTTGCAAAGACAAGCTAAACTTCCAATTGAAACATAAAACTATAGCTTTTAATTCCTCTTTTTGTCATTATAAGGCCCTCTAGGAACCTGGGGGGAGAAAGTTGTGTATGAATTCATGGCAGACTGGAAATACAACATTGAAAGTTGGTGACATTTACTAGTGTTAGAAAAATCTGTTCAGTGAACAAAGTTTAAGGGAAAAGTATTTGACCCGATGTTAGTTGTGAAATTGTTATAATCTACAAAGTTGCTGATATTTATTTGCAGTTCATAAATAAAGCTGGACATCTTCAGCTTATTCTTGAGCAAAACCAACAACAACAAAAAACCACAAAACAAACAAAAAAACCAAACACAAAAATATCTCAAGAATGTGAAAGGTTCTGCAAAATCTGACCTTGCCTTGTTTCAGCTGTAACCACCTGCTATATCAAACAATAGCACCTTGTTTGTCCAAACCAAATTTTTTTTCACAGAGAAAAAGTCTTTTAAACTAGAATCTAATAACATTAGAATAAAGACCCATTGTTCACTGAGCTGTCATTATACCTTCAATTAGATGCATTACTTCAGTAATATTCTTCATATGTCTACAGAAATTCATACAGAGGATCACACTTGTTTTGTTGTTTTTTTTCAGAGGGCTTCTTTATTTTAGAAATCCATTAATTCTTTCCCTTTCCAGCAAAGTTGTTCCAAATGTCTGTTTCAGAAGTGTTTGATTAACCATGTTGTCTTTAATAATGGTTCTTGGATTTACACAGTCAATGTTGTGCTGCTTTATGAACACCCGGATTTCAGGTGATGAGCAAGCACACAGCAGATGGGGGCTGCAAGGTAAGAACACTGAGCTTACTCACCAGATTCCTGTAGGACATCACTTGCTACTGAAGAGATATGAGAATCAATTGAAACATTGAGATGTTTTTCTCCATCTTTAGCTTTTCTAGTGACAACAACAGCCTGTCTGGGTTGTCGAGCCTGTCGCATGATTGCTGAGGCATCATTGTGAGTTGCACCTTTAAGAGACTTCCCATTAATGGACAGTACTTCATCTCCCTTCTGAATAGTTCCTTCCTGAGATGCTAGTCCATTGGGAAACACTTTGTGAACCTATTGAAGAGCACATGCACACAAAGAGGAAAAGAAGGACAGATCACTAAATCACTCAGGTAATACTTTTTACCATGTGCGTTTTCCATTCTTTGCCAGGAGCAAGTTGCTTCTAGCACATTTCAGGGCGAATAAATTTGTACAGAGGAGTTCTCCTGGGCACAGCCCTCCTCAAGCAGCTAGGTGAACTGTTCAGCCCCAGTGTCAGATGGCCACAGCCTTGCTGCCCATGGCACATACCTTGCCCATGCTTCTTCCTGACCCTCTTGCTGCTCTACTAGTGGCAGGAAGAAAGCACAGAGCTAGTCTCTTGTTTCCAGACCCCTTTCATGTCTATGTGCTCCCCTCATAGATTTTTAGATATTGTAGGTGGTTTTGGAGTACGTTTTAAGAATGATGCTACTTACAGTTATCACTTTATTTTCTAGATCAATGCCCCCCGCCAGGCTGAATCCAAGCCCTGTATCTTCTTCTTTATGCAAAATTGTGACATGAATATCATCAAATTCCTAGACAGAGAAAGAAATGGTGTCATAAACTTCCCAATAGATATGTCAAGATGACTGGGAAATCAACATGTTTTCTTTTTGTTCATTGTGCATTTTATAATGATACTTGGTGTCATAAGCATAATACTTAGACATGTTTAGTATTTGGGTTTGGTCAAATTTACCTATCAATTACCTATTTTATAAAATGCTATTCTGTGTCAAAAATTGTTCTGCTTTGGTGAACAGATTATCAGTTTGATCTAGACCATAAATTAAATTATATTTAAGAGTGTAGCTATGTACTGTAGAAAAAATAAAATAGTGCTGAATCATGATAGGGGACTTCTTTATTGAAAAATTGGAAAAATAATTTGGCATACAACTCACATGAACATAACTGTCAAAGCTTAAAAAATTCCTTATCAGCCTTATTTTTATTTTTTGACAATGTTCTTGTGACAGGTAGAGTAAGCTGTCTCTGATGGTGTTATCACAAACATTAATTTCTATAGAGTAACAACCTAGTTTCCTAAAGAAACATGGTTATCTTGAGCACAATTTCACAATCGTGTTCAGTTATGTGAGCAGCTCTAGTTGTATCTTTTGATAGTGTGTCTTGTTTCCTTCCAACATTGAATCCACTGGTCATCTGCAACTAGGCAGAGCTATGTGCTGCTCAGAGATTATCCTTAAAATTCCATGAAAACAGAAGACTTTACATAAGAGAGGTTGATGTCCTACTGAGGGCAATGTTGCAAAATAGCCTTTACTGCTAATCAGAAAAAAATATCTACATGGGATATCATCAGGAAACGCAAATTGATACAAAATGTGGCTTTCATAAATTCTGCTTGTCAGTTTGCTTTTTGATTGCAACACAGTAGCAGAGTTTGATGTAGTCAGGAAGAATTTATCTCTGAGGTAAGAATATGTCTACCCAGTGTCCTGACAGGCAGACATGGACATCTTACCCATGCTCCACTGCCCTTAGCTAAGAGGCAAAACTGTCTCTGCTTAGGCTTACTGGTGTGTTTGTGCAGTTATGCTGCTTTGCACAGCTTGAAGTGTCTTACACAGTGGCTGCCAGCAGAAGCTGAATTTTTTTCAGTGCAGGACTCTGGATCTTATCTCCTTTTTCTCTGAACATGAGCAACTTTCAAAAGTCTTGATAGCTCCAGAATGCACACATTTAACCTTGATTTTTACTTATTCTGAGCTTCATTGCAATTCCAGATTAATAGAATTAGACTGAAGGTTGCTCAGTGTCCCAAAAATGAGGCATTGGGTATCTCAGACAGGAAACCCAAAAAAAAAATAATAAAAAAATAACAAAAGCCTCAAAATTATCAATGCCTACTTCTGCATACACTGATCTTACCTGCTGAATAACTGTCATTCTAACAATTAAATAAGTTTTACCCTTGCTTAAATATATTAAAAGACTTCTTTAAGATTTTGTTATTAAAAGAGCTAAACAATACTACTGGAACATTTTGAGATTACTTTTATTTGTTATAGTATCAAGTTGCAAAGATTAAGCAGGTGCATCCATTCCACAGCTTTCTGAAACTCCTTTATAAAAAGAAAAAGCAGGTTTACCTTCAAGGTTGCTTCATCTAGTGATCTGACTTCTTCTATAAGTTTTGCTAACTCTTCAGGGGAAAGCAGAGAGATGACAGACTGCCCTGACACAGCGGATGCTTGAGGTGAGCTCTGTTCCTGTGCCTCTTCCTCTTTCTCATTGTCTGCTAGGCTCGCAGTGTATTCTCTTAACTCAGAGAGGCTGTCCCATTGTGACAGGAATAAAAAAGAAATTGAATTAAGAAAGAACAAACCCACAAAATCATAGCACAGACAATATTGAAGCAGTCATCTTATTAAATTTGGGCGGTAGCTCCTTTAGTATTATAAATACATGCAAATGTATAATTAAACATGTTAGTTTCACAGAATTAGGAGCCATCACATTAAAGAGCAAGAATAATCTCTTGGCCCCAGGCAAAACCAGATTTATCTCTTTTATAGTGAGCATGCTAGAAATATTCCTTCTTAAGTAGGAGGAAGTGTGAAATATACATGTCCTTACATAGCGCAAATTAAAAACCAAGTGTAACGGCCGTGCAAGTCATTCAAACCTTGTGCTCCAAGTAGTTCAGCACTGTCTGTGCTTTACTATTGGGTGCTACTACTTTACAATGTTACCCCATCAACAGATCAGCACAGGTGCTCACCAATGCAAACCTGAATTTTAAATATATCTTACTTTAGAGAAAACCCAGTATCCTGGTGATGATTCTCACTTGCAGATGACAGAGACGTCCCATCCTCCTCCACAGTGGACTGAGACAATCTGTCCAGAGTTTCCCATTCACTGCTTCCAGAAGAGACTGGAGACTGAGGAAGGCAAAGCAAAGATTTCATTAAGGCAGATGACACCTGGCTGCTGATGGAATAGATTTTGCTACACTTTTCATCATATGGCTTCATCATCTCACAAGACTGGGTAGCAGTAAGTGGGAAGCTTCGTGATCTTTGGCTGTGTGCCTTTGCTACTGACACAAGATGGGGAGTTGCAGTGGCTGCTGTAGTTAAGAGACCGGAGGAATTTTCAGTGTTGGCATTGATGCTTTTCTCTGAGCTAGACACCAGGACCTCCTTGGGAGAGGAAGATCTGCCTAGGGTTTTTGCACCCGTGCTCATGGGTGACTTTGACTGTTGTTGGCTAGTTTCACAATGTTGGAGAAAGGCTTGGTTTGAACAAGCTGGAGCTGCTTCTGACCCTGTTGCAGTAGGAGAGTGTTCTTTCTGGGCTGACGGTTTCAGGCTAAACCTTCGTTGTATCCTTTCAGGGGACTGTGGAGCACTCAAGGATTCAAATGAGCTTATTCTTTGTTTTATTGATGATCCCCTGGGAGACACACGCGATAAACTGGATTGCAGTTCTTTGCTGGAAATACTCTTAAGGTCAAGAGGACTTTGATCTGCTGGTGTTTTTAGATCTGAATTTGCTTTCCTCAATCCTTTCAGACTTTGGCGAAACCAGGCTGGCTTAGGTGCAACAGGAGGACCCTTTTTCACACTCTCATTTTCATCCGATTGTAGCACTTTTGAACCAATCATTTCTGATTCTGATTTCTTCAGGACTGTCTCTGAGCTGCTTTGGTTTTGATGCTCTTTGTTTGAGTCAATACCAGGTTGCAAATCTAAGTGGACGTTGTTTCCACTCATGGTAGGATTAAATAAGCTTTTTATGCAGTCAGAAATTTTAACCCAAGGGTCTTCTGTTGTTGTATCAAGGCTATAATCTACACGTGCTTGTCTTTTAAGTATAGGCCTTCTTACTGATGAAAGTTGATTTCCTGTATGAGAGAAACACTGATTATAAAAAAGCCTCTTTCTACATCTCTATCCCTTATCTATGCATTGCAATTAATTAATTAGGTTTTTATTTCATTCAAGCCTCCTATAGGTACTTTGAAAAGTTTAAACGTTTTTAAACTTTGCAACTCTTGATTTAAAATTTCCAATTCCTGGCACTGGAAAACAAGGCTCTTACATACAGGTTCCCTTCTCTAAAAGGCAAACAAATTCTAAAAGTAGCTTGAAATTCTAGGGTGCTGGAGTCATGACAGAGGCTATAACAGTTAAAATAGAAGGCTAAAATTGCAATGTAGATTGCAGTCTAGTGAAAAAACTGGTGTTACAGAACATTCATTTAAAAATAATTATTCTTTCTTACTTTCTCTAAAAAGAATCTCCTGTAAAGATCTTTGACTAATGTTTATGCTTCCTTAAATTTACACAAGCATCTCCACTGTATTTCTCTAGTAAGTAAAACTCAATTCTAATGTAGCAGTATTTTTTTTACATCACAGGTTGATTAAGCTTTTCAATGTTAGATATGGTAGGGCTGAATGGCAGCAAATCTTTCTTGGTGTAGTTGCACAGTTACTGTTATCTGCTACAGTATAAATATATTTTTGAAAGGTACTATTATGTTTTTAATTATCTGAACCAGAAGTTACAGAATTGCATATTGGTTTAGGTTGTAAAACAGCTCTTGAGATTGTCTAGTTCCCTCAACGCTATTTCCTTATCAGTGGTTTGTACCATTGCAACACTTGAGCCCTGAAAATGTGTATAAAAATGTCCTTTAGAAATGTTAAAGCTAACCTTTAATATCAAGCTTTCAATGTAAGTAAGCAGTTTCATCTGAAGAAATACTGCAATGATGTACCTGTCCATTAACACATTTTAGAGTAAAACACCTACTATGTTTCTTTTGATATAATTTCCCTTTTTTAAAAAAAATTAATCAGTAATTTGAAATTTAATCTGTTTACCCCAAAATTCATAGATGGGATGAAGTCTACATTTAAAGAAAAAGGTGAAGTCAGATTGATAGCATTTTGGAATCCAAACTAAACACTAGGTTCAGCTGAAAAAAAAAAAAAAAGTTAATGGAATTTAACATACCTAAACTTGCTTTTCTTTCTTGATCTCTGCCTGCTGAAACAGCAGTTGTGTGTTCAGTATCATATGCTGTAGGAGAAGTGGTAAAGACACTGTGGGTTACATCAGTTTGATGTCCCTCTATCATTGGTTCTCTAACTTCCTGCTTTTTTGTGAACAAACAGGAAATAGAAATTTCTCAGAATGTAATTCTATAAACCACAATATATATGAATCTGGAAAAAAAAAAATCATTTGTTTTTAATCTGGAAGAAAATATTGAATAGAAACCAAGCCTTCAATTCTGGTTGAAATGTAATCCTCAGAGTACTTAATTTATTCTATATTTCAAGAGTGCTGGTATGATATGATAAACAGACAGTGAAAAAATGCAATTAACATCTCAAAAATTAGTAATAAAACTTATAATAAACTAAAAGTCTGCCTGCTGTAATTGTCATTTTTTTGTAGAATCAGCCACTCAGACTTTTGGATATCAGGCAAATTTCCTCTAACTTCATAGTAAACTCTCTTTTCTGTTAAAGCCTTTTGCCCTTAAGCACAAGCTAGACAAGCTAAATCATTACTGCATTTCAGAACTCTTCCTTTCTTGGTTTTGGCTGGAAACACAAGGAGAGAGGATTAGTTTGAGGTTGCAGTAAAAGCCACTTTCAACATAATTAACACATGCTCTGGAATTTTTACTTCATTCCTTTGTAACCAATGAGACCAAGCTGCCATCTGCTCTGCTGTGACACTGGAAGTGTTCTCTGCTATGTAGCTAAACTCTGGGATAATTGATGGGAACTAAAACCAAACAGGACAGAACATGAAGGTCTGGAAACAAGCAAGATTGTCTTGAAAAAATGAGTAATCTAACAATTTCTTAGGTTTTCTGTAATGGGGTGGTGTTTGTTATGCAACTTCCTTATTCTAGGAGAACCTTTCTCCATCTTCTGATTGCTAAGGACTTCTTGAAAGTTGCACTTGTGTTCTGTGGCTATTAGATGTGGACGTCAGGGATATTCAGTAAGTAAAGTAGCCAGTTTGGAAGCACTAGGAAAAGACAGTTTGGTTTTGCTCTTTCTTTACTGATGGCAGTTGTCCCTACCTTTTTATTGTTGCAGTTTAAAGCATAGTGAAAAATACCAGTTAAGCATTATTGTTTATGTAAAAGCAATGGTACAGTCTTCAGAACCCCCACATAAAACTCTGGTATGCAGGCTCAAACTGACTAATACTAAATGTTTGGGGAATAAAGGCAAACAAAAAACAAAACAACCCCACCCCCCAAAAAAAAAAAAAACCACAAAAAAACCCCACCACAAAACAAACAAACAAACAAAACAAAAAAAAAAAACCACAAACAAACTGTGCCTTAATCACCTGAAATACATCCTGGTAAC
This sequence comes from Chaetura pelagica, assembly GCF_000747805.2. Classification (NCBI taxonomy): domain Eukaryota; kingdom Metazoa; phylum Chordata; class Aves; order Apodiformes; family Apodidae; genus Chaetura; species Chaetura pelagica. The sequence continues at coordinate 1,307,194 of NW_009954311.1, read as the reverse complement.
AAACACTCTCTCCTAGAGACTTGAAGGAGCTATTGCCCTGAGATATATACAGACTGTCTTACTAGAGGAAGTTCTTTCCATTAATTGAGCTTGAATTTTCATAGACTTCATTGATCTTACAATTTGGGTTTTTCTCCTTATCATTTAGAATATCTGAGTATTAAAGAATAATAAGATACATGCAGTGATAAGTTCAACAAGTTCTTCTCTCCATGAATTTTAGTTCTGTAAGGTCATTTTCTGGTAGCTGTAGATTGTTTCTACTGCTCTCTTTTTAAGGGATGGTAAAAGTGACCTTACATGAGGTGCTGAATTGAAACTTTCTTGTATATTAACATTATACATGGACTTCAGTCTGAGCTGTATAATTTTATTTCTCTGCATCTTGGGAATTGTGGGTTTTTTTGTTTGCATTGCATTGAGATCTGCTGATTTCTGCTGGCATACTACTAAACCCAGGAGAAGGAGGTTTCATTTTTGAACAAACCACGACTTCATTTCAACATGCAGATCTCGCAGTCTCTCCCACCCACATAAATGTGATACAGTTTCTGTTCTGTCTTAGGTAAGAGGGAGAACTGAAATTCATTCAAGTATAAATATACACTCAGTTTTCAAATTCTGTATCTCATCAGCATGTGCAATTTAAAAGAGTTTATTACCTCGTGGTCTTAAGAAATGTGTATAAACCCAAGACATCTGTATCTGCTGTACAGTACATTAGTGCTTTCTTCCAGTAGAAACCCACTACTGAAATAAGTAGTTTTATTACTTCTCTACTTCTTAAACAATTTGACCCTGCAAGTGTTGAGGTTAGGACCAACCATACCAAGATGGCATCAGAGGCTGTGCAAACTCCTCCAGTCTCAAGACATCACTGTTCCAGTTGCACTGGAACCACAGTGCTCAATACAACCACTGATGCATGTTCACCAGGAGTAACAGGGATGCCTTCATTCTTACTGGGATTTTAACTCAGATTATTTGATATGGAAGAAAATTTCCTTCAGACCTTTCTCTGCCTTCTGATCTTAGTTTGCATCACATTTTGAACTAAACTGCCTTCACTAAGATACATGTTACTTTCAAGAGAGGAGCCTCATCCCCTTCTCCCCCTTCCTGCACACGTTCTCTTCCTCATACCATACAAAGTTACTTTGCCTTCCTCCTTCTGCTGCCTGACAAATATGCAAACGTAAAAAAAAAAATTCAAATTTTGCTTTACCTGAGCACTTGCTGGTGATACAGCCCCTCCTGACACAAGCTTTTCTTTTCTGTCTGTATCACACTGTTCATTGCATGTACAGTCCTGCTTAAAATATTTCCTTGGTGGAGGTTTGGGCTTTGATGATTTAGGTTTTCTAACGAGGATCTCTGACGATTTCTTAGTATTTCGCAAGGATCGACCTCCCTCACTACAAGTGGGAGGGGAGTTTCTCTCTGAATTATTACCAGACAATGAGTACAGCAGTCCAGGTTGTCTGGTGATTGGTACATCAATACTATGTACTCTTGCTTTCAGGTCAGTCAGTTGGTATGCATCACCATTGCTGCATGAAGACCTAGGGTTGTAGCTGCTGTCACTGCTGGAGCGGGTCATTAGCTTCTGCGTCCTGCGGCTGCCATGGGCAGAATTCCTTTCAATGTGTTTTTCACAGGGGTGTCTTCCATGCCAGCTTGTTTCTAGTTTTTTAACACCTGTGTTAGGAACATATTCAAAATGTCTATTCAGAGACATGCAAGGTGCTCACTTATAAGATTCAGGTGATTTAATTTGCAGCTAAAGACCATCATCTGCTGATGCAAATGTATAATTCATGTATTAAAATCTTGTAGATCAAAGAGTCAATAGTTACTTTTTTGGACAGCAAAATAATGTTACATTTTCCATATATAGAAATATACATATTTATCCGCAACATAGTTTACTGATTATGATTCTGTTTCCTTTGCTCCTTTAGAAGGAACAAGGACACTAAGAGAAGTATTGCAATTTGTTACATTGTGGGAGGATGTCAGAGCTGAGCTGGGCAAATAGCTCTAACCAGGAATGCACAAGCCTTTCCTGACAAGAGGATTAACAAGGTGTTTGTCCCTAGGACATCACCTGTGTTAGGCAGTTCCTTGCTATCATAAGTCCTGTCACCTACTGACAGCTGTTTGAAAAGCTTTTAAGCAGAGGTTATGAATTGGAAAGGATGAGCAAGAGTGAGAGGAAGTTTGCACAAAATATTTTGCTGTCAGACAGGTGCAGTCTTTTCTCTTCCTCTTCCTTTCTGCTCTGGGTTACTGCACTGTTACCAAAGATTCTGATACAGCAGGTACTCACCCTAGATATCTTTTATGTCAAAATTACCGTGTATCAATGAATGCACTTATTCCATTACCTTCAGTACTCCATTGGTGTCTCTCCTTGCCAAATCTGTTGTTTTCCACAACTTGTGCAACAGCTTCTTTTAGCTGTTGCTCAGACACCTAGGAAATACCACACCATTTTACTTTCAGGAGGTTGCTGTGGGGCATTTGTTCCTTCCACAAAGATTTTTAAGTCCTCTGAAGAAAATTAATAGACCTAATGGTGTCACACATCAGTTAATTTTAAAGCTAAGTACACACTATTATGTTTTTATATATTCGAGTATAACTGAAGTATATCTATGGATGTGCAGCTTATATTGCTTGTTTACATTACTATATTTAAGACAGTTCATACTTATATTATCTTATGTTATTATATTTAAGATAGTGCATATCAGATGTGTTTGTGTGCAGTGATGCCTATAAAGACGTCAGCGTATTTGTTATCAACATTTTTCCACCTGTTTTAGGTTAGCACCAGCTCTCTCACTTAGTTGTCAATATGTGCTTTATTGAAAGTCAGAAAGAATACAGAGTGCACTACCTGTGGTTCAGGGTGTCTGCTAATAATAATCTGCACTGCACCAGGCTCACAATGGCTCAGCACTGCATAAACTTCATTAAGAGTCATATTTTGTACTGATGCTTCATTGATTTCAATGATTTCATCTCCACACCTACAGAGATATTTAGAAAAGAAGTTGTAAACAAAACAGATTTTCTTCCAACCTTGTCTAACCCATATGAAAGTATACAAAAAGCAAATTCCTGTGCTTGGCCTCTAATTTGATCATACATTAAATCATTAGGTCTTCATGTTATTGGTAGGGAGAATGGAATGGAATGGAATGAGTTGGATGTCAAGGTTTTTTTGCTTTAACTGCCCTGTTGTATGCAATCTTTGAACTTTCCTTATGCTCAGCTATGCACACTTTGCATCTGTGATCTTTCTGCTCTATGCAGCTCAGCTGCTGCTTCCACCCACATCTTCCTTCCTTCAAGTCAACATTTCACTTTTCACATCTTTATTGGTCTGCTAGTGTTCTTTAAGGGCAGGAAGGATGTTGTCTGTTAGCTACATATGAATAACTTGGTAATAGAAAAATTCCAGTCACAAACCATTGTAATCCTGTTGGCTGCTAGACTGTGTCTTTCTAGATTAAATCCAAATTTGGCTCATGTGGAAACTGAGACTGCCCTTCTCTGCTTTACAGCAAAGACCCACTGACATGAAGAGGCTGACTGGCCATACCATACAAACTTTCAATTAGCATAAAGCCACACTTCTTCCATCTGAAGTCACAGGCATGTAGAGAGGAGCATTACAGAGTAGCTAAAGTTAAACCAAAAAGCCTTCACTGAAAATGCTTCTTTCTGTTCAATTCTAAATATGCTCAGCACTACTAATTGGTTATAAATCTTACAAAGTGAATTTCTGCATTCAAACTAAAGCTCGTTTCAGCAAATGTGTGTTTCTACTGAACAAGACAGGTTAGCTTTTGCGGAGCTTGTGTCAGGGAAAAGCAGTGCTCAAACAAGCCAGAATATGCCATATATTTGGTTTTTTTCAGGTACTTTCTTATTTGGAAATCTCCTTTAAGAAGAATGTTGTATGCTTGTCTAAGGCCTCAAACCTAACCCAGCCTGGGTGAGATAAAAATTTCACTGGGTTACTATACATCTAGAAATCCCACAAATCCCAAATACACGTGCTCATACCCTCACAACAGCACATTTGCTTTAAACTCAAGACTCCCCAAAACTACTATAACTTTCTGCCCAAACAGGTAAAAAAAAAAAGTACATAAAACTAAATAAAAACTTACAACATAAGATAGATACTCTTTTTCGTCCTACCTGAGTCTTCCGTCCATATGTGCCACTGAGCCTGGTGAGAGGGTGTGAATAAAAATCCCTGAAATACACTGGAAATAAGGGATGCTACACAACCCAATTCCAAGGCCAACACCTGGCTCTGAAAGAATGAACCATAAAAAAAGACACATGAATCAGGTAAAGCAAACTATTGGAGAGACCTTTTTTAAAGCTGTCTTCAAATCAGGTGGTTTTTTTTTCTATACAAGGCAGAACTGAAGTCTTGTGTTTATGAGTGTTTCACATTCAATATTAGCTGCTGCTTCTACTGCTTTTTTCTTTTTCCTTATTTTTCCCCCTCACCATAAAAGTGAGTGCACACCAATATTGCTTGTGAGGTTCCAAGACCTTGTTTGCAATTCATCACTGGTGTGTCACAGCCACAACTCAATGCAGGCTTATTTTGCAAAATATATGTAATTACAGAAGAATTCAAATAACTTTAAAAGGACACAAAATAGAAAAAAGAAATGAAACCAAACCAAAAATTAGAGAAGAAAAACATACCAAACAAAAATGAAAGATGGGGGGTGTCTAGTGTTTGCTATATCTCCTAAATCTCCTTTCTATTTTATATAGTACAGCTTAATATTTTTGTGGATTTGCGCTCTCAGCTCTGAAAAATCACACTGATGTCAGATCCTGTGTGTTAGGTAAGTCACACTGGTACCTCACAGGGACTTTGCTTTTTTTGTTGCTTTGACGTTCCCATATTTAAATGTCAATTTCATTCTGCTAGTGGTTGTTTATAAATAGAAGATGATGACAATTGGAGAGGAGCTGAAAGAACTACAAGAAGACATAGATACGTATTTTGTTTGTTTTAAGCCTGTTCAAGAGTGACGTTAACTGCTTGCATAATTACAGGTAAGAATTGCAAAATCTGCTTAATAACTGGTAGCTGTTGTCAAGTGTTTTATTTTTTCACATGAAGGATATGAATGCAACCCTAATGCTTGAGTGGAAAAAAAAAATGATTGGCTCTTGAGGAAAGATTGTGCTCAAAATCCTGCTGTTGATAGATAGCACTGAAAGGCACCAAGGTCTTATTTAGTATATTAACAAAACTTAGTTCAGGAAAAGAATCAAGTTATTGAAGAAAGATATGCAGAAAGCAAATGAAAAATGTTTTGTGGTGCCTTGTTTGCCAGTGCTCAGTTAACTTTAGTACTTACCTTTGTTTAGGGTAACTTCCATGATGACCCTGTCATTGGGTTTTGTAGCATTTAATGAGAATGTTGGGCTTTCTGAACTGAAAGAGCTGCTTTCTTTGGTTATGCAGGTACTAGAGTTCAGTGACTGACACAAGTGGGGTGACAGACAGCTGGAAGCAGAATGAGGAGTGCTGAAGCTTGTCCTGACTGTAAGTGTCAGAAGTCCCTTTTTGGCCTGCTAGAAAGAAAAGATAATGAATGATTGGGTTGAGTTCACATGCATATTGTGTATAAAGCCAGAAATTGTGCTGGAAGGAGGGTACATAACCTTGAATTTTTGTAAAGCATCACAATGTGTTAATCCATGCATGGATTCTCCATTCAGTTCCAGGATTTCATCACCTGTTTTTAGAGAAAAAAATTGTACTATGTTACTATTAATGTGTTGTGCAATAAGTTACACAGTATATATGTATACAGAAAAGGAGTTTTGCAAGTGCAGTAATGGATGCAGATATAAAAGTAATTTATGGCCCATTTCAGCTTCCCTTTAATCTGCCTTTAGGTATCATTCTTTGGGAATCTGGAGTGGGAAGAGGGCTTTCCCACCTTCTTGTAGCCTTCCATCAGCAGCAGCAGCTCCACCAGGAAAGATGGTTTTCACATAGATGCCTATTGGTCCATAAATGCTGTCTTTCCCTCCAACAATACTGAAGCCTAAACCCTGATTTATGGAAGAAAAACAATGTGTGAGAGCCCATGTTCAGTTCTCATAATACTGCATTTGTTGTTTCATCTGTGTTACCTACACAGGTAGTAGCACAACAGAGTAGTATAATCCATGAAAGAAATAGTCAATCACATGCCAGTAGTAAAAGCAAATTAAAAGTTCAGTGCAATACCCTCAGTATTTGCTTTTCTTTGTTGCTGTCCATTAATTTGCTATTAAAAATACACAGGAAGGTGTTGTGTCTAAATTGTTATACAAATCATTATTTTGTTAATGATTATAATCATACTTTGTGGATTGATTTTTGAGAGTCATCTCAGAGCTTGAATAGTTATACATAAAACATTAAATATTTTAACTGACAGGTTTATTAATGAAGAAATTCATAATCTTATTCAACAATTTCAAAAGCTATGTGTTGAAATTCATAGCTTCTGTATGGTCTTTTTATGCATCTTCAGTGACATTACTTTTGTAGATACAACTATCCCCTGTCTTTCCCAGACTTTACTGTGGGTTTTACAAATGTATATTGTTTTTTTATTGAGGTCCTTTGTGTTGCTAGTAGCTCTGGTTTTCCTTCTCAACAGAACTGTCTTTATGGCTCAGCTCTGACTTGAAGGAAGCTCTAAGGTTGCTGTGCTAGTGCAACCTATAGATGACAGACTCATGATATCAAGCCTACCTCCAGCTGCCAAGAGGGGTAGCAGTGAATGTCAGTGTTGGTGTTGCTAGCTTGATGTGTTATTAGAACCTGAAGAAGTGAAGAGCTACTTCAGAAGGTTATTAAGAAGGAAGTGATGATAACTAATCACTCCTGAAAAGGCCTGGATATGGGTTGGCAACCCAGAAGCAGCAACCTTGATACCTGAAGTCACATTCTTGCAATTTGCAGCTTACATTTGTGAAATGAAGTCAAACTCTATTTATGGTAAATAACAGAGCCAGTCTCACCTTCCCTTGTCCTTTCATCAGTACGATGTTTGAGATTACTGAAGCCTGTGAGCCACAGGATGTGTGCACTAACTGTGCTGTACTTAGTGATCTAGATGGCCTTGAAATTGCCTGTAAACATATAATTAAAAATAATTTTAATGAAGAACCAGAAATTCTTGGACATATATTAGCACAACTTCTTTATTTCAACTGTTCCTCCTTATAATTGATGGTACTAAAGTTTTTTAAAAAATACTCATTCCCTCAATCAGTTTGCACAGAACTGATGACCATGCTGGGCTTTTTTTATATTAAAACAGTTTTTCCTTGATACATTCAGGAGTACATTAAGTGGCCTTAAGATACACTGCTCTGCTTTTGCCTTTCTTTAAATGTTCAAGTTTCAAACTCTGAAGTCCTGCCCACTGAAACTGTTCTGCAGTGATTAAGCTAGAAGGGAAAATATGGTTTTGGCCCTTTAAGTGGTACAATGGTGTAGAAAGACATATTTGTGCTCTCACTTGATTTTCCATGCCAAAATTCCATTTTTCACCATTAGGGTTCCTAAACAACTGTTATCATATGTTTGCCTCTAATAATTGAACTAAGAAACAGTAAATTCCAACTCCTTCCCTTATCTTGCCACTGAATAACTTTATATGGGGACATAGAGAACCTATTTTCAGCATTTCCTTGAAAACATGAAACAGTGCTCACATAAATTCCTCAGACTATCAACTACCTTGCACTGCCTCTGATAAGCCCCAAGATAGGCTATTTTCCTGAACAAGATGAAGCACATCTTTTCTGTTTGATAACCTAGGTGCGCAATTTCTCAGCTCCTGTCCTACTTCCATTCCACAGATAGCAGATTTCTTAACTCCAGCCCCTGAGATTTGACCCATTTTAATGAACCTTTAATGAAATATTTAAAGAAAACTGCCTATTTGAACATGGAATCGAGTATTACAAGCTAATTTATGAACTGGAAAAAGTAATTACCTAAAGCTAAAGCTAACCATGCATGGAGTTCAGCCAGGGCCAGAGTTTATTGCACCCATTACAAGTATGAGAGAGTTCAACAACTATTTTTTATGCAGCAAAGTATGACTAACAGGTGTTGAAGTGTGTGGAACATCAGCCAAAATTTCAGTTTCTGCATATGCCAGAAAATAAGTCTTGGTTTTGACATAAAAACAATATTATTTATTCAACATGAGATTCAGAAATGATTAAGAGGGACATGTCTGTGCAATTCCAAAAACATACTCTCTGAAAAGTATGGGTCTGCCAGATTGTGGTGATTTCTGTTGCTGGTCTTCTGAATCTGAAATAGTAAGTTTTCAAATTTCCTTTGCTTCTGTGTGAGGGGGTGTATTTTGTATTTCTGTGTGTAGTGGGTAACGATATGCAAAACTGGGCTGCTGCCAAAGAGCCTCTGCCAAAGGGCAGCAGCTGCCCATGCAGGGCTCTCAAGCAGGAGGAAGTCCAGCAAATCCCTGAGGGTCTGTCTGCCTGCACAGGTGGTGGTCGGTTGTGATTTGTCCTCCAGTTTGTCAGCTCCTTGCTCCTGTCAAAGCCCAGGGTGAGGGACTGGCCAGGAAAAGGCAGGAGAGCAGTGGCATGTCCTCCAGCCAGGCCTGAGGCAGGACAGGAGGCGGCAGCTGAGTGTGAGGAATTTCACCCTCCGTTTCCCCTCTCCAGTCTTGAGCCTGGGGACCTTCAGGCATAAATACTCATACCCCCTCTAACCTGCCCAACCTCTGCTCTCCCAGCCTGTGGAGAACTGCTTGGTGTCCACCCGAGGAGCAAGACTGTCAGTCTAGCCTACAGTAGGAGAGTTGTTAAATGCGTCTGCCTGACCGTGGGGCAGAAAGGGCGATGCCTCCTGCAGCCAGCCCAGCTGGGGCAGTGACCACCAGGCACAGGGTGAGTCCTCACCCGCTTGTGGCCATAGCTGGGCCAACGGAGGTGACTTGGGAGGCTCACAGTGGCGGGACCCAAAACTCAGGTTGGGATTTTATTGGCCCCGTGCACAGAGCTTCTCCACAGCGAGCAGTGGGGAGATGCTCAGGCAGGGTCTCTTCAGCAGGGAGCTCTGAGGCGGCTCCGAGCGGCTACAAAGGTGGTGCAAACCACAGAGGGGGGGTTTAAACACACACTGTAAAACCTGCTGGGGCAACAGGAGGGAAAAGCTGCTGAAGAAACGGGGTTTCAGTGACACAGGTCCCTTCCCGCTCTCCTCCTCCTCACAGAGGAGAGGGGGGCTCCTTGACAGGGCCTGCGAGAACAGTAGGTCTTGGCAGGAAAGTAACAGCCAAGCTCATGAAGAGATTCTTATTTGAGACCATTTTGTCTGTTTTTCAGCTGATTTTCTGTAGGACTTACGTGTGTTTTCCCTCCAGAGCAGTCCAGCTGTTGGGAAAGAGATTTGTGGCTGGTGTGGAGAGCGTGTGGCTGCCGGTCCCTGAGGGGCACGGCTCTCCGGGGCGCCGTGCAGTCCGTCTCCCCTCTCCAGTACGGGTTTACACCTGCCAGACATGGGGAGAGAGGCATGGGATGTTTCTGCACATTCACTTTTTCAGGTAAATGTTACTTATAAACATGCTTCCTCTTGTAAATTTCTCTGTGAAGGGAACGATCATTTTAATCTTTCCTGTGGGGATAGCCATTAATGTTAAATATAGCGAAAAGCAAACATTCCCCGCTGAAAAAGCATTGGCATATTTAGAATGCACCTTTAAAAAATGCATAAAATGTAATGTTTATGCACAAAACCCGTGACTGTAGCATATTTTGGAAATAAAAGCTGATGCTTTTATGATTCAACAATTCTTAGCTGAGGATCCCAGACTAAATTTGGACAACAGGTGCAGTTTCTTTTGACACTGCAGCACCATCACTCATCAAAGTGCAGTGAACTCCCTGAATATTAGAAGAGAAAAGATGACTTCTTTGCAACTTACTGGTTGAGTTACTGCGAGTTCGTTGACATGCAGCTTTACTGGGCAGAAAACAGTTTTGCATTTCCAAAGGCCTCTCCTTACATTTTGGTGTTTCCTGAAAACAAATTATTAATAATAAAAATCTATTGCTATGCAAGAAATTCTCAAAGGTTATCAAAATTAAAAATGTAATTTCTCCTAATTTGGCTTGCAGAAATTTCAGCCTCAATCAAAATACATGGAGCAAAATTATTTAAAATAAATAGGGAAATAAAGGAGAATACAGCTCAAAACTTTGCTATAAACATGGTTATAACTTGCCAAAGTAATAAAATAGAAACAAATTCTGGAAATTCTGGATTTTTAATCAAAATGGACCAAAAAAATTAATTGGACAGCCCCAGCTGGTTCAGAGAGTCTAGGTATTTTCATGTATGGGTAAACTGTAGCCTTTCTTGTCTGACTTCTGGAGAAAAAGTGGTCCTTTTGGGTGTTCAGTTTCTATCATCTTAGAAGGGTATTAGTTTCCAGAGGAAAAGTCTTAGGCCCAGCTTTGCCATGGTGGATACGTGTGTAACTTCTGCTGATCTGAGAAGCATGGGTTTTAGTAAAAATATTATATAGGTGCTTAAAAACTTTGGAGGACCAGGCTTTAGTGTTTTAAAAAAATTCACCCCCTTCTACTTGGAAACTTTTACTTGCTCTTAAAAATATGGTCGTGAAGTTTAGCATTTAAAATCTTGCAGATAAACCATTCAGGTTTCTAAATGTGGGGTTTTAGAACAATTTTAAAATAAGTTATGACATCTGAATAAAAGCTGATGTTAGGGATAATTTCTGGATGTGTATTGTTCCTGAAGGTCCTGCTTCTGTTGTGGCATGGGGAATGCCATTAATCCTGAAGGAATCACAGTTAAAGGAAGAACACTACTATATACAGACAACATATACAGATCAATATAGTAAAACTCCAATATAAGAGATATTTGCTCAGCAATATTCTGCAGAGGCTAAGAAGGCCACGAGAACATCATCAGTGCAGAATCTGTATATTCCAATCTGTCTAGAAACAACTAAGACAAATACTTTCTTCGAGAAACCTGATTTTAATAGTCCTGTTTGGAGATCCCTCAAGAGCTAAAGTCTGATAATTTTCCTCTTGGACAGCAGGTGGAGGCATTGCCAAGAAGCAAAATCCCACTAAGGCTTTCCAGTCTCATTCCCCTAGGGAACTCTTCAGAATAAGAAATACAAAGATCCTTAAAGAGGCTTTTTGAAAACAGTTTTGCAGTGATTCTCTTAACAAGCTATCTAGCTTGAAAAGCCTTTGCTATTAACTCTTAAGTAACTTGGTGCAGGCTTGTCTTTAAATGCACAGTTCACCTAGCTCTCTTTCAGGTGGTACTATACTACAAAAGTTTAATGTCTTTCATCTACGGCCACTTAAGCATTTAAAGCATAGAAAACAAGCAAAAATCTTGGCAGTATCCAGCAAACATCTGTGTGAGACAGTTCACTGCTGTCTTATTATATTCTACTCAGACCTGATAGCAGATCCAGTCAGGGCTGTTTTCTTCAGTCTAGGATTATATCAGAGCTTTACATGTGACCTATTTGTAGATAGCAAGCAGAAAGTTCCTTTTTTCTTTTAATATCAAGATCTGAAGCCTGCCACAAATCTCTGGCTGAGCTCTGTTGTCTCCAAAGTGGTAAAGGACTAACCCTGTCCAGTAGCCATACTCTGGTTTCCTCCAAAATTTGCAAGTGAAAAGCATTTTGTGCCATCTAGTTTGGCGTGGGGATGAGAGGACAAGAAGCCTGAAATGAAATGTGTGTAATCCAGTGAAATGGATTCTGTGAAAGAAAGATCAAAAGAGTTTTCCACCGAAATATTTGGTTATAATCCAGGGCTGCTGACCTGCTAATTTTGCCTCCTGTTCCCTTGTCTCTATATCAGACTTCAGTAACACTCACCATGGGAATTTCCTAGCCATAGATCCTAGATCCACAAAACCACTTCAGTACAGGGCCTGCTCTGTGGCTTCTGGATTCATGGATCTTCCCTTATATCTACCTCTGTCTTTGCTCAACTTCCAAATAGAAAATTAACGTTGGCAAGCCATGTGCTTCTAAAAGGAGGGCTTGTACAGCTCTTGCTAGAATTTCCCAGAGCTTTGGCCTCCCCATGGCCTCTGTTTATCTGGGAAAAAGCTATGCTGAAAGCCACCAGAGCCTGACCACAAGAGGTTTGGGATTTTGTCAGGAAGAGCAAAACCATGTTCTTCCAATGTCTGATGCACAAATTCCCCTTCTCTCTCAAATAAACCTTGTCAAACAACCCCACAACTGTGGGAAAGAACACAGGTTTCATGCTTACTTTGCCAGGCATCATCATGTTCACCAGCCGGGTTGTCGGGTGAATGAAAGATTCAGCCTCCTTGCAGGACAGATCTCTAAGCGATTGTCCATTTAGTGTTAGCAGTTCATCCCTTGGGCTCAGACAACCATTCCTTAAAAAAAAAAAAAAAAGGCAAAAAAAAGAAAAAAAGGAACATGTTTGCATATTGTTTTACAAAGAATGATATGGCACTATTGTGTTATGTGTCTCACTAACCAAGGGGTCAGCCACAACCATCCCTTTGCTTTGAACAGAGCTGCTGTGAGATGTCTTGATGTGTGATGTACCCCGTTCCCTGCTGTTCCTGTTGCTGTTCTCTTCTGCTCAGTGCTGCCTTTCCATATGTAACTTACAACCAGGCTAAGGTGACAGCATAGAATAGCCCAAGACAGGCAAAATATTCTTCCTCTCACATCATCTTGCATTTCCATCTGTAAGTTGATAGAGACTATGAACTTTACTCCCCTTCAGGAGAACAACTAGGAAAACACTGAAAACTTGATGTTATGTACAGTATTTTGTGCTTCTAGGTTTTATTTTGTAGTGTCACTGAGAAGCATTAGATTCCTGAGTGGTCACAGTTTTATTTTTCTAGAATATTGACCTGTCTCTCCAACAAGAAGCATTGCTAGAAATTATTCCCAAACATCAATGCCTTTCTCTGAAGCTGAGCTTCAAGGCAGATTGTCACAGAAAGCTGGTCATGTAAAATTCATGCAATAACCTTGCTGACTTCACATGTACTGTACCTGTTGGCTGCACCTCCAGCAGGCACCTGGCTGCCTGTGAACCCTTTCCAGAGAGATGCACAGTTCGGACTCCTAGAGAGCTTGATTCCTGAGCTGCTGTTCCCTGTGGTTGTACACAGCCTGCAGAAGCAGCTGTCCTGATTCAGAAGATGAAAGTTGCACGAAATGAAATGTTGGTTAGTTACAGTTATCTTGTGTATTTTTAATAAATGCAGATTTTTTTTCTCATTCTTAGAACCAGATTGCCTTCAAGTAGAACAGGAGCAGGCCTTTGACACTGTGCAGTTGTGAAAGAATAATTGTATTATAGAGTCAGTGTTTAAAAGAGGTTGTTTTCCTTAGGACTTCAGTGGCTTCTGACTACAAGAGGGAAGCATTAGAATGGAGTGCTCCTTTGCATAGAGGGGAAGAGAACAGATAATAGACTTTTCATAGCAACTGGATAAATTTTGCCTGTGCTATCATAAGAAAAAGCAGGGGAAAATAAACATGTGCCAGAAAAGGAAATACTCTGGAAAACAGAAGAGGTCTGAATGGAAAATAAGTGTATACAAAACACTAGAAGCTCCACCTCTGCTGCTGACTTTTTAGGGGGCGGGGGGAGCAGAGAGGACTGCAATAATGGAAGATTTCCAGACTGGTTGAGGTTGCTGTAGTCTGTGTTGCATCTGGATGACTAATGTAAACATACTTTTAACATAGTTATGAATCGTGAACATATGGCCATAAAAAAGGGAGTTTCTTAAGTCATATGTGTACATAAAGCAAAGAGGGCACTGACAAAGTAACATGAAGGACAACACATTTGCCTAGCAAATACACTCCTGCAGCACAAATGCATGAACACTTAAAATTCTAAAGAGACAAGGAAAGCTAGAAAAAGTTAGCACACAGTCTTTTCTATCTGCTTAGTAATTCTCCTAATGCAAGTATTCACTTGCTCTGCTCCCAGCTGAACCCACCTCCTCTGCCCTCGCCAGCCTCTCCATACTCCACATAGTGAAGAGGGCTCTCAGTGTATCCTGGATCCAGGCTTGTTCCCGAGAGATTTGTATGACTGAGGTATAGATTTCTGAAGGGGAGGCAAATTGCATATGTTAGGACAGGCCACAAAATTATAGCAGTGGTCAACTGTCTGTATTGCTCCTGGGTCCCCTGGTCAGAGTGGCATAATGAATGATCTGTAATAATCCAATTATCTGTAGTCCTCTGAAAGCACAAGGAAAGCTGTGTAACCACCTTCTTCACCATGAGCAGGGCTTCGTTTCTGCCATAAGCAGAGCTCATCTAGCCCTGAGGGTTAGAAACATTCTGCCCTTTCACCACAAATCAACAGGGATCACATCATACCTGACTTAGAGCAAACACAAACTTCAGAAGTCCAGCAATGTCAATAAAGGTCATTATCTTCCAGGCTGAATGTTGAAGCCTGGCTTCCATTCTGAGACCTGCCAGAGTAAACCTAAGGCTGTGAATGAATAAAGTCTTTAACTTTGAGCCCTAGGCTCACTGCAGGCTGAATTAAGAAGGCAATTCGTAAGGGCTTTACTTGTATTGACTGACTTGTTAACTCTGTGGGTTTGCTTGCATTCCAGATTGTCTGCTGTTAATGGGGAGCGTCTGAATTTACCAAGCCTCTTTTGTTCATGAAGAGTGCTTCTAGTGACTCACAGGTAAGTGTGTGCACATGGACAGAATTCTATTTTAAGCCAGTTTTTTTGAACACTAATGTTAGTTTTGGAACTTCTGTATTTACTTTTCATCCAATGTAAATATCTTGGAAAATACTTGAAAATCAGGACTACGTTATGTTTTCTTTTATCCTATGGCAGTGGTTTGAAGTCATCAGCATGGTTACAACATAAAGATTAGAGTTCTGATGTCTTAAAATTTAAGATCTTAAATAGCAAAAAATGTGAGCTTCTTTTTTCTGTTTAATTGCATTGGTGCTCTGTTTTAGGTATCCATAAAACATTACAGGCCAGCTTTTCATCCATGAAGCTGACAGGGTTTTCAATAGGATACTGTGCTTGCTCTAAAACATGTGAAATGTAGGATAGATATTAAAAGTAGAAATTTATTCTGGTGTATGGATAAGTATTTTGAGACCTCAGCTGCTCATGGACTGGGACTGTTGTGAAAGAATAATTTTATTATAGAGTCAGTGTTTAAAAAAAGTTGTCTTCCTTTTTTTTCTGTAGTCAGAATTCAATTTTGGACTTGTTAACTTCTCTTCTTAGGAGTCTTTACTCTTGTATACTGCTCCCTTGAAATATCTATATATCCTCTCACAGATTCAGCATACTGTTCTCCATTCTTCATTTTTTTTATTGATTTAAACATAGTGGGGATCCTTTTCAGACTGGTCCCAGCTCATCTCTGTTAAGAGCACAAAGTCATGCTTATGCCTTTCCTGTAACTTGGTCACAGTGTATAGTTGCTCTGTTCATAGCCTTTATGAAAATCTTCATAATTCATTGTCCAAAAGTCATTTGGCTCTCATCAGTTTCATAGAACATCAGAGTGCAGTGGGTTTGTTTGGCTCTGAGGTCTGTCATTGCAGCACCATTGCAAGTCCTTTGGGGAAGACTTTGTATTTTGTACAGTGGGACATGTGCCAGGCTGGAAATTCTGGGTTGTATTGGGACATACATGAGAAACTACACCAAATAAAAACTGATATGAATATTAATCCCAAGAGCAATAAATTGCATGCACTTAGTCAGAGGGAACGTAGAGGTTAAATCCATTGTACACTGCAGAAAAATCTTGGGAACAATTTTTGTTTAAATCTGGAATCATCTTACCAAGTTGGGCTACATTTCAAATAAGTTCTGTGTGTCAGTCGTTTCTGCAAATAGTAGAGGTTAAATCCATTGTACACTGCAGAAAAATCTTGGGAACAATTTTTGTTTAAATCTGGAATCATCTTACCAAGTTGGGCTACATTTCAAATAAGTTCTGTGTGTCAGTCGTTTCTGCAAATATATATGTGTATTACTTAAAAAAAAAAAAAAACAAACAACAACAAAACCAACCAAAACAAAATACCCCACCAACCAGTTTTTATTGGACTGTAGGGACATATGGCAAATATCTGTATGTTCTCAGCATCTGCACTTTTTTGGGTCTTGGATATAGATCATTGTATTTGCTTCCAAGTTATTGCAACATGACATAAAATTAATAAAAGCTGTTCTTTAGAAAAATAAACATTCAACCAATTCATTTGCCAGCAGTCAATTTGCTTTGGGTTTTGTTCTTTAATATCTTTCCTGTCTCACTTATTATTTTAAGCATAGAAATATTGGTGATGGTTCCAAGAGTAAAGACAATGTTAATTTTGCATCTTCTTTCTTAACATGTCCTGCACATTTTAAAAGGTGATTCATAGCTCTGAATGTAGTGAATGCTGAAAATCTGATGAAATAAAGTTGGCAGTTTTGGTGTCTGGGCCAACCTGGTCTACTCATGATTAGCACATATGTTTAAACATGTATTTGCTGCCAGTGAAGAAAATGTCTGTGCTTGCAGGGGGCTTTGCCACCAAGAACTCTGAAACTTTGGCCAAACTTGTATCTGCATTATAATATCCACTCATTGCTGTGAAAATACAACAGGACAAAGTCTGTGGGAGAGTGTTACAAGCAAAATTTGTCTTTAAGCTGAATCTGCCTGGCTGAAAGATAAAGGTGGAATTCAAGATCCTTCTTGAATGCATTTTTGTCACAGGTGAGAGTAGATTAAATTTTTGTGTGTTTAATTCTGGAGAAGTAATTTGCAGGTGCAAGCCAACTCTCTTCTTGTACTTTCCTTTTTTTGCCATGTGAAATGCAAAGCTTCTGAGGATGATTTTGTGTCTGCCATTTAAAAGATTTCTTTTTCCTTCCTGCTTTCGTTAGACAGTGCTAGCCCAGAGTCCTGTCTCAAAATCTCTAATTCCAGATGTTGTTTAGAAATAAGGGTAACCATGGCATCTGTGGAAAACTGAAAAAATTTTGTGCACTCTTAACATAAGACACAGTAGTTATATTGTCTGAAATGAAGTGTTATACAAGGCTGGTTCAAGTAAGGTCTTTGACTCAGTTAACCAAGCAGATGACAGTGAGCTGATTGACTGTTGTTTTTAAAAGGAAAAAAAGAAAAAAACAACAACACAGAAATCTAACAGTACAATAATGAATTTAAATATTTAGCTTTTCTGGCCTCCTGACTGTGAAATGTCTGGGATTTCCAAGTGGAAGATTAAGAGAGAATACAGTCTTTGGGGATTTTTTTTTTTTTTCAAGAAGTTTTTCTACATCAGTTCTAATAAAGAAAGGGCCAGAGACTCTCTGGCATAACCTGATGTGACTCCACAGATTCTGACATACTCTAGCCAATGCCGTGGTCTTTTCAAAATATTTATAGTAGATGTAATGAATTTCCCAGCAGCTTATTCCCTTTGCAATTAATAAAATGGCAGAAGCTATAAAACCTCTGGATGATGCAAGAAGCTGGGCATGGGATTCAGGTTCTGCCCTAGACAGATGGTTCAGCACATCAGGTGTTATAGATGGACCTTTCCAGCCATCATCTGGCCTTTGATATGTTTTTTTTCTGGGAGCCTTTGGCCTGGCCCACATTTTGCATTGCACACTGTCTTAATATAACAGCCTCTTTCCCAACTTGCTCTGGGAATAACATGTCCCTGAAGTCACAAAAGCAAGAAGGCTGGAAAGACAGAACAAGTAGGGAAAGGGAGGAGACCACATAAAGGTCTAAATAAATGCGGTCTCCTCTCCTGGTTTTGTTTTTCCATCCTGCCCATAGGCTCATGTTTGAGACATTACAGTCTGTTGCCATAACGCTTGTCCTAGTACCAAAGGACCAGCTAACTGGTTTTTGCATAAAGGTGAGTTAATAAAATATATCCTAGTGATGGCCAAGGGAGAAAAATGACTTTTTGTTTTTTCCTTCTTCAAGCAGAATGTCAGGGACCAAAGGAAGCAAGGATAGAAAAGTTTCTAGAACTGAGTGGTGCCATGCAGTCAGATCAGCTTGGATCCAATGCTTGCATGAGGAGTCAGCCCTTCCTTGTTATACCTTATAGTAACTCTCAGTGACTCCCAGGGTGTTGGTGGTGCAGGGAAGAAGTAATGGAATGCTTATTGAAGCAGCTCTCAAACCCAGCAGTGACTGCTGTTCTGTGAAGAATAGGAGCTGATGTTACCTAGTGCTGTCCATTCTCCCTACAACTGGCATAGCTTCAGGCTTTGTCATGGCATGAACAGGCATGGCCATCTTCCACAATGTTTACTGTGCACAAGGTATCAGCATTGCTTATCATTTTTTTAATTTTCTTTTCCTTTCAGGCCATCTGAGAATTGCTGATTTTTGTGAGAACAAACTAAAGGAGATCTGCTTGTTTATAGACTGGCAAGCTGGCATTCCGGCCCTGGCCATACCAGATTCAGCACACCTCATCTTGGAAGCTAAGTGGTATGGGAGCTGGCTGAACCAAGGACAGCCTCATAATCCTGGGTGCTTAAGACACCATGAGAGGTAATATGAGAGAACACTGGAAAACAGAAACCAATAAAAATGGTAGGCAGCATCACTGTTAAACAACGTCCATCCTTTGCCCTCTTGGTGCACTAGTAGTGTAAATGTGGAGTGTGGAAGTTTCAGTTAAAAATATCTGCACAGGTATAGTTTTTTGTATCCGTAGGCCAGCCTTGCTGACACTCCTCACATGAGCCAGAATTACTCATGATACAAGGTTGTAGTCCCTTCACACACACATTAGCACTGCTCTGTGAGTCAGATGGTAGAGGAACAGTGACATCAATTTTCAGTCCCAACCCTGTCAGCATAGCATTATTAGCACCAAAACCTGGGCATATTTTGTTGAAAAGAAGAATGAACAAAACCTGGTATCATCAAAATTTCAGCCTTCTGAAATTCTCTGGTGTGCAGTAAGAACTGAGTTCCAGCTCAAATTTTTTTCTACAGGTAGTGCAATAAGAGCAAAATGGTTCTCTGGTGGGGATTCTCTGGAGTCTAATACAGGTCATGCTCGTGCTGCAGCGCTTCCCTCAATGGCTACAGCAACATTTTCTGTTGAAGACTGAAGTGAAAGAAATTGATGTCCTGATACATAGGTGCCCTCTCTTCAAAAATCTTCCTCTTACCCCTCATTTCCTTGTTTTAGGTAGCACCTAGTTTCTCAGACTGTTAGTAATGGTACTATTTGGGATCCTAAAGATTTTGGAATCAGCATAATATGCCTCTAATACATATGCAAAAGTCCTCAAATACTGTTTGATTTGCTCATGATTTATGTGACAGTGAAGCCCATGTAATTGTATGGCTCAAAGAGATACTTTAGATTTTGAACAGAGGATAGGAACTAGTATTTGGAATATTGATGTTCCATGTTCACCTTTAGTTCTAGAGAAAAAAAATGCACAAGGAGCATTAAATCATGTTGGGCTTTTAAACATTCTTCTCTCCTTCCAATGTGACAGCAAAACTTAAGTTAGTCAGTTCTGTGGGAGTTATTAGCACCTTCAGAGTCATGCTTAGGGCTGCAGGCGCTGGAAAGCAGAAGAATACTGGAATATCCTCAGCAACACCACAAAAAGAATGGAATCAATTTTCTTGAACAAAGACAAAGATCCTTCAGCTCTGAGTCACACATCATGAATTTCTGAAGTGTCACATGGAGATGGAGGGAGGGAGTGCTACACTGGGACTTGAAAAAAGCTCGTTGACTCCTTTCTTAAAGAGAAAGGTTTTACGCTGAAGCTCTCTAAGATGTGTGGAACATGTTGGAAGATTCCTCTGACAGGCTTGTGCCATAGGGAAGGTGGGCATCATTACTTTCATAATGTAGGGCAGAGCCTCAGCAACAGTAGTGCAGGATAAGGTCAGTGTAGCTGTTACCAAAGTTCATCCAATTTAACATGCTGTGACGCGACTTTTTAGAACCACTCACTGATCCACATCTCTGAAAGGTATCGAAAATTAGCAAGTAGCATCTGAAGAGGTTTATATTGCTACGAGCACTATGGAGAAGGAATTTAATTTACCCATTGCCTACCATGGCACTAAGCTGCTGTAAGGGACTGGGTTGCTGACTAATTTCTGTCACCAGTCACCCAGGCTCCTGACCCATCCTGTTCAACAACACTAACACTCCAGCCTAAGAGTGGATTTATACCCTTAGCAGTTATATTTTATCTGTGCGATGCCATTAGTTATACGAGTTACTCTCCTCCCCAGATCCCTATTTGAGCTGCTTGCCAGCTATAAAAGCAAATGATCTAAACTTACGTCTGCAATAAGATACTGAATAGTTTCATATGGGTATGGATCACAGCAGTTATTGGAGCCCTGCATATTTTTGAAGGTGTACGAACAAGTAGACTGTGGCAGCAGACACACAGCGAAGAAAGTGCTTCAGCTTTGTTAGAAGAGAAGAAGGGGGAATCCACAGAGGCCAGCTCCTTCTTCACTCACAGAAGGAAATCAGCAGAGTGCATATGGACTCTTACCAAAAGGGAAGAGATTGTATGGTTTTGCAGGTGACTGAGTGTACTCTGGGATTTGGGTCAGTGTAACCTATTTATTTTTTCTCTCAGAATATAATAGAAAGTTGGTTTGTTTTTGTGCTCATGCTGAGACTGTGCTGGGGGCTGAAACACATCACATCCCAAACTCTGTCCTGCTGTAGGCTGTAATATTGGGCTGCATGCTGGGATTATTGGCAAGAAAACTCAAGGAGTAAGAGGAGATTCTGATTGTCAGTACCTCTGTGTGTTTAGATGCAGAGGTCTAGTTTTAGCCCATTTCTGTTGTAGGTACGTGAAAATAAAATAGAATATATAAGAAAGAAATATCTTAGGTGAAAGTGGCTTCCACGTAAGCCACTATTGGCACAGGTAAAAGGCTTATAATAAGGGATATGCCAGGAGGACACAAACTGTATGAAAAGTCATGTAATATTTGCAGTGAGGTCCCTTTTATGGATCACACCAACAGGTAGACAGAAAGTGGAAAAATTAGGATAGGTTACTGGAAAGGAACTTTGTAAAGGCATCTAACATACGTTGCACAAAGTCAGAAGAATGTTCAGATTGTTAGGGTTAACATAGTTACTACTTGATTAAAGAATAATGTTTTAGTATGAGGCTATTAGGAGTTTTACATCTCTAGGAAAAAATGGCATCTCTGCTGGTTTTAGAGCCATCACTACCTCCTTCCTAAATCAGAGAGAGAGAACATCTGCCTGCTGAGCAGCCTGCATCTTTCATAGGAATAATATAATTCATACTTCCATAGCTTGGGAGATCCCATGGTATCATGCTTTACTAATACATTTTGCTATCATGACAGTTTTATATTTGGAGCTGAATACTATATTGCAGGTAGTCAGTGCTAGTCTGAATACACTGAAAGTGGCCTTAGCAGTCACTGATTTCAGCAGGCTGTCAGCCAGCAGAGTGCAACAGCACAGCAGGGAAGCTAATACATTTTCATGCTGTTCCTATGGAGCAGGAACACTGCAGGCTCATAGGTGCTGAAAAAGCCAAGTAGAATCCTGTGTTCCTGAGACATAAAAATTAATCCGTTTAGGACCTACAGCAAGGGGAAACATTAAAATCTACTGCCCTGAGTTGCCTACCTTAGTGAGAAACTTTCTTCTCATGTTGTTGCAGTTGTCATTTGCTGCAGCTTTGGACTGGACCATGCTGGTGATCACCCGCGGAGGGTCAGGTGGGCTGTCTTCTGTCTCTGATGTGCCCTGCAGTTGTGTCCTAGGACAGCAGTCAAAATCCTCTTGACTCCAACTGGTAGAGATCTCAAAGGTATCTGGGCATTTCTCGTCAGGACTTGAGCCATCATCACTGTTTTTGGCATTGCAAAGTATAAGTGATCTTGAAATAGAGCGAAACTTCCTTGACTTCCTGTTCCCAGCATTGCTCTTTCGATCCATCTTCAGAGAGCTGGTGGTGCTGCTCTTTTTCCTGTCATTCTCCCATTTGTGTGGCATGATACTTTCAATAACTTTCTCTGCTTCTCTGGTGCTAAATATCCTCCAGGAAAGGAAATATAAAAAGTAAGTTGCAATATACCCCACTTTCTCCCACTTAATAACCTACACTACTGAAAAGCCCTAATGAATAAATCGAATCAACAGAGCCTTTCAGTCTGCTAACAGCCACGTGATACCTCATGACTTGCTAATTCTGTTTCTGTGCAGTGCTCTACTAAATTCTTCTTCACCTTTTCATTCTCCTCCCATGCTCCCCAAGCACAATGGAGTGCTTTTAATAAATGTTTCTGATGCTTCCATTGTGCTGCTTCCTTTGGGCTTCTGCTGAATTTGCATGTTGCAATCCCAAATTGAAAAGGAAGATGCTTTAAAAGCATTACTCTATTCTCCTAACATTATTTGGAAGAAGGAAGCTCCTCCTGAACTTTGATTCTGAAACCACCATAATTTGAAGAAGACGAATCAAATTGTTGAGGTTAAGTTCTCTGCCGGGCACATCTGATTTGTAAGTGGTTTAGCAAAAGCAGATCTTAGCCATGAGAGAGTAAGGAATGTCAGGCTGCTATAAAACTTCTACCTTTGCAGACCAGAACTCACTTAAGACCATGCATTTAACAGTATCAGAGAGATCCAGTGGAGCACTTAAGATGTGAATATCTGATTAGAGGTGGAACTCTGTAAAGGAATACAGCTCCAATACATCATTTCAAAAGTGTCCCATTACAAAAAGGGTTTGTTTCAGCATATGATTCAACATAGAAAATAAAGAGCCAGTGGAATGAATGTTATATAAGCAAAATGTGGCAAAAGTTGGAGTTTTTGTAAAATGTGTAAAGTTATGAGCACGTTTTGATAACAAAGGGAAACTTTGAAAAAATGGTTCTTTTTCCTCTCAGAAAAAAAAAAAAAAATCTAGAAATATTTTAGTAGATACATATCAGTGCTTAGAATTCAACAAGGGGAAGCCTAAATTATTTACTTTGATTTTCTCACTTAATTTTCATTATCATATTTATTACACAAACTTTTGTACTCTTCATAGTACCTAATTGATACTGTATGATGCCATTCCAGAGAAAATACCCATTGAAATGAAAGGACTTGCATAAATCAAAGATGCTGTAGGTGTTATCCACAAAAATGCAAATTGATGTTATTTGAAAAGCACTTTTCAAGTATACTATTGAGAGACAAAAAATGTACACAGTGCTCTAAACTAGGTTGTTATCTTTGTTTAGTTTTTTTTTTCTCTTGCCTCCATTATGCAGAACTAGGTAGGTATGTATGCAATTTGTACCTGAAATGCCAGTGATGAGAAAGAAATAGGAGGCAGATATTTTTCTAAAGGCTCCTTAGAGCCACAACAATAGAATCAGAAAACCATTTTGGTTGAAAAGACCTATAAGATCATCAAGTCCAACTGTTAAACAGACACCTGCAAGTTTTGATCTAGCCAGACTCATATAGTAAATCCAAACCTCCTTATTATAATTGTGAAGGATTTTTTTTTTTTTTCCTTTCATACAAATAACCAGGAAAAACAAAAACAGACGATAAACCCCATGCCTTTGAGTACCTGTCTAAAAGAGCTATATGCCATTGCTGGAGAAATACACAATTCAGCATGAATTTGAATGTGTTTGGATTTGTAAAATAAGAAAAAAAAAATTGCACTTGGATTTTTCAGTAGTAGCAAAGGGGCCTCTATCACCCAGGGAGAAGCATGTTTATTTGTACAGTTCTTTCTGGCATTTTTAACAGGTAATGCTCCTGCAGCCTTCCATTGTGACTTATTTTTCATTATACCAGTCCTAACATTGCTCTGCTCCTTGATGTCTCTTTTCCAAAACAAACCCCCTAACAGTACAGAAACTTGTGCCCTGAGGGTTGAAACTCATCAGATTTCCTAGCATGACACTATTCCAGGGCAAAGTTTGTCTGAAAGTATCCAGAAAACGTCAAATTCCACAATGCTGGTGTGTTTTCTGCCCATCTCCTGTGTGCCTTTGGGATCCTCTCAGCTCCCGTGGGAGGGTTTCACCCCACTGCATAGCAACATTGGAACCAAAGTCACTGGGCTCCCAGCCTCCCCCACACTGGCATGAGGGAAGCTCTTAGGGTCAGAATGAACGAGTATATTCTCCATTCCATTCAGTGCACAGAATGCTCTACATTTTTTTTTTTCTTTTTTCAGATTCACCTCTCTTCTCATGAGTAACCCCATTTGCAGCCAGAACTGAATGGAGCCACAGTGTGGATGGAGGGGACTGCCCAACAGCTCAGCCACACGTCCTGCCTGTGATGCAGAGAGCACACTGAATAAAAGGACATCTAAAGCCCATGTGTAAGGATACAAAGGCCTGAGGGGATGGGGAAAATAATTGTATAAATGGAACCCAGATTTAACACATAGACTTTATTTCTCTAGGATTAATCTCCTTTTCTGCACTGTTGAGAGAAGCTACTTTTCAGAACCTCTATGTGGCAATTTATTTTGAAGTACAGAGATGAAAAGTGCTATTAATTATACTAGAACAATAATTTTGAGAACTGGAATAAGTAGTTGTTGGTGGTGTAATTCAGCATCACAAGTTTGCAATGTTTTGTGGGGGTTTTTATTATGTTAATTGAAAGCTGACTGACACCCTTACTAATACATAAAAGCTTTTAAGGTTTGGAGATTTTGTTTGTTTGTTTTTAAAAAGACACTTTTTTTTGGTATCTTCTTAAGCTTAAAGCTTTAGTCTACTCTAATGTATATGTCCCTAGGTGCACTTTTGAGTTGGGAAATCCCTGATAGTGTCCCCTGTATATTAGGAAATTAATCTTGTAAAGCTTAATGTTGCTTTTTCTGTATGTCTGAAGTAGGGAAAAATGCAGCCTGGCCCATCAGACCAGCATGTGGGGTTCAAAAAGCAATAGGATAGCTAGGATGAGAGGAACCCGAATATCCCCCTTCAGCACCTGGGCAGGAAGCAAGAGAGCTAACTTGCTGAAGCTGTGTGGAATGCACATCATTTTAAAGTCTATAACAGGGATTGTTGCTCCTTCTGTGATTCTGGCAATTGCTATTAGACACCAGCAGTAAGAATGTCAGAATGAGCCCAAGTTGCACATTCAGACCTAAACAATCTTGTCTATGGGGGAAAATTAGAAGAAATAGCACTTTTCATTCAAGGATTTCAGTGTTGTACAAACATTACTGCACTCTTACTTCCCCAAAGAGAGAGAATTTTAAAAGAGCTATTGAGCACATTGATAAGTAGAAGACTTGATAGCTTAATGGTCAAAATACAGCTCTCTGGAGACTGATATGCTAGAATGAAGGATGGAGAGATGCAAGAGCTCTTTCTCATTCTGCCTGAAGCTGCTGAGCTTAAGAGAGAGCACTGTCACTAGTACTAAATGCTCCAAGAGCTACCTCTCTGACTATGCTATGGGATGCAGGGAGCACACACAAGCACTTGTTGAAACACAGTGAACAAAACATTTATAAGTACATTCTGTCATCCCACACCTCCCCAAATTTCTCCTGAGGAATTTTACCTTATGGAGAGAGAACATCTCTTTTGCCCTGCTCCATCAGCTATTTCCTCTTCCTTCACCCCCACCAGAGCTTCAGCGGCCCAATGACCAAGTGTTACCCTGAATGACTTACCTGGTACCTCAAAGCAAGCCAGTGGCTGAGGTGAAAACAAACCCAGTAGACCTGAAGACTTCCAGTTAAATACTTCTTCTTGCTCTAAGTATTAGATATCTGCCCAAGTCTTAACTAAGGCAACATCCGTTCCAGAGCTGCTGATTCAGGGTTGCATAAGTAACAGAAATATAGGAGGTACCAAAAACATAGTCTATAAGTTTTCCAGTAAAAATATCCAGAAATGTTATTTCACATAGAAAACAATATCACAGATGCCAGAGAAGCTTTATGATTCATTGCCATCTTCCAGCAAATTCCATTCAAGGTATTGGGGGCACGAACAATTACTTCAAAGTCCATTACTCCAAACCATTCATCTTTTCCTCTAGTGCACTCACTGCTTGTCATTTTCTCTTGCCATTCTTATACCTCCAGCATGCCTGATGGAAGCTGTCTGTGGTTTGTAATGCAAACCAAATGTTCCTTCTCTGTTTCTTTTTTTTTTTTTTAATCCTCCAAGCTTTATTTTTCCAGCTTTAAGTCTAAGAAGCCCTAAGTCAGTCTGTCTTCTGCAAACAAAATACATTATTTGAGCTGTGCCCATTTGGTTTAAATTTTTGGTTGGATATTAAACTGAGCATTTACAAGATGCAAATACTTTGGTGTAGCTCCCAGATTTAATGCAAATGCTCTGCTGGTAACCAGACAGTAGGAAAGACAGAACTTTTTTTTACTAGCAAGAACAAGATGAGTTTACATTACCAAGTGCTAACAGCATGATAACTTGCATCCCATTTTCATCTAGATCTTGTGATCTTTGTCAGATTCTTTAGTGAGCAGTACCATTAGCACTGAGTTGTTGCAGATGTCTAGGATTTCCAGGCAGTAGGATAAACTAAAGATTTGGAAGGTTTCTAATCATGAGTATGAAACTCTTGGAAAGCTGGACTTAGTGCTAAAAATAATAATAAAAAACCAAGCAGACAAACAAGGGGGAAAAAAAAAACCCACCACCAAACAACTGATTGTAAACTAAAAATTCAAAAGGAGGAACTTAAAGCAGCAAGGCAGACAAACCTGACTCCTGCAGAGGGCTGTTCCTCTTCACAGGCCTGGCAAAAAAAGGCAGAGTGAATAATTGAAAACACACTCTCATGGTGCCACGTGACTCAGTTTCAGCAATTCTACTCAGTACGTTGGAACGGAGCTATTGTTTCCTAATTGAAGAAAATGTCAGCAAGGATAGATAAACAAAAGCAATGGGATGCAGTATTGGGGAAACTGTTTCCAGCAGGCTCCCAGCTACCCACAGAAGGCAGGACCATTTAAGGAGTTTGTCTCATTTAGTTTTACCCATAGCTCTCTGGCTCTAGGATTGATGGGGTTCAGGCATGTTAAACCTACTTGGGGGGAAGCAAAGGGGGCCAGCCAGAATCCATGCTAATCAAGTGCAGGGTTTCCTGCTGGAGACTGAGAAGGCAAGCATGTTTCTTGTAATTTTGAGCAGATATTTTAAGCATTAAGCTAGTAAGAATTCTGTAGATCACTTCTGCTCCAGGAGCAAAACATAACAGGAGCTGCTTTTGAATGCCAAGCCCTTGTACTGTGCACCAGGAAGTGACATGGTCCTTCTAATCTAACAGTTCTTAAATACTCTACCCTTTACAGGCTAGACTGCAACTTCACGGTCCAAGCTGGTCAAGGATTCAGAAAATTGTTGTTTTTTCCATAGAGTTTGTGGGAAATGAGAGCTATATCAGGGATTCCAAATTGCCTCAATTACACCTTTCACTGGCTGCAAAGTAAATAGTTCACAGTCTATTCTACTATTGTGGCAACTCCCCCCATAAAACACTGCTACATCCACAGGCACACTTAGCTGTTTTCCATCAGTCCCACAATCATTGTGTCAGTTCCTACATGTCAATCATCAGTTCTGCTCACATTGGCAAATAAGTCTTGCTACTGAAACCTAGTTTCTCTCAATGAATTAGTGTGATAAGATACATAGGGAGTTTGTAAATTTTAAAAAAAGAAGTCCCATAACAGAAAGAATTCTCTGAAACAGCTAATGTTAGTTTATTGAAATAGTGAGGCCTCTTTGGAATCTTCTCACAAACTATAAATCCTGTACTTTTCAGGAGCAGGTAAACAGAAACCTGAATTTTATACCTGATCCTGTCTGGTCATGGAAATGGTCAGCAAGAGGGTGCTTAGGCACCTGCTGCCCTCTGTGTCCTGTGACTTGAAGGTCCTGGTTTTATTGATCTGTCAATAAATTTGCAAAAGACAGAAATTATAAAAATAGGTTGAAAATACTGCACTGGTACAGTCTCATGTTTAGTAGTCCTGTGACTTGGAGATAAAATATGGACTGTGAAGACAAGCATCTGCCCTGTGATAATGATGCAGATACTGGGAGAAAAAGTGAAGATGAAATCTGTGCTCTGCACAGTAACTACAGGAGCCTCAAAATGCTCTGTCCCTGCTAATACAATTGTGACTAATCTGTAGTTTAAGTATTTAGAAAAACAAAATAATTTGACGTTATTTTCCCAATAATTACATTTTCAGGATATTGGTTCTCTGAAGCAAACCTGTTGTAAGGGAAATTATTTTACCCTTGACCACTGGATGACAATAAATATAGAACGTTACCCAACTCTTCTAAATTCTAATCTTGTAGAAGAACCATGATTTGACACTGAGTAGTGAACTATAGTTATCAAGTAGCTTTCCTGGAAAGGGAGAGAAATAGGGAGCTGATTTTGTGTTTTGGGAAACAGTTCCTCACTGTATTTTAATAGAGAAGACAGTGGCCCTGTACATAAAATGGGATTTTATAGTGCTAGTACTGTAAAAAATGAAATATCAGTGAGGAAGCAAAGCCACATACTATTTACCACTAAACTGTCTTATGCTGTTAACACATGTTTTTGTTTAGCAATAGAGAACTTATTCACACAAAATCCCAACAGCCCCCAAGTTTTGATCCAAACTGATTGAGCTGGAAGCTCAAAAGCATTGGAAAGCTTTTTTTATTTCTTCCCATTGTCACATGCTATTGCATTTCCTGACTATGGGCTCAATGCTGCAGTCCCTAAACCACTGGGAGTTTTGCTCATTCTGAATCTGGCCTCCTGCCAGGGCCAGCAGCAGAAACATAAATATCACAAGGAGGGGCTGTTTTTTCATGTTGTTTCACTCTAACCTTTTGCTTTTTTTTCCATCGTCTCTGCACAGTAATTGTTCAGTGCCCAGTGGTGAACAGAAAAGCACATTTTTGGAAGCCATAAGGAAAAGGAGAGAGAAAAAAACCCTTCTGCTGTGCCTGCCGTGTTGCACTAATGGTATGCTTTGATATTGGATACTGTGGTCAATCTTCATTACTTGGCTCCAAGGTATTGTACCAGGAAAAGGGCAATGAACACTGATCAGAGGCTGGGGTTTTGTATTAAAAGATTGAAATTATGTGGACTTTCTATTGCAGAAAGGAGCTGCTTTGATAAAGGTTTATGAGATAATAGGTACTATAAGGAATAGAATCTGCATTTCTTTACTACCTTCTCATGTGAGGGATGGAAAGAGAAGAATGCAGAAAGCTCAAACAAATAAAAAGAAATACTTGAATCCTAAAGCATAATTAATGTGTGGAACAAGAAGATAGCAGAAATCATGAGCACTTTGAAGTTAGCTGTTTTGCTTTTGATTTCACCCTGAGAGATGAGTTGATGAAAATAATCCCTACAGTTAAAAGGAACAGCATGCAGAAGGGACAGCAACCCTTGCTTCATAAAAAAGTGAAACAGTACCACTCACAGGTAGAGTGATACTTCTGCCCTGGGATAGAGTCCTAGTTATCATAAAATGGAGAAATGTTTATAAAATCTGAAGTTAGTGTCTATTGGAGGTGGGAAAAGGAAATAGAGGGAACCATTGAATTTATTTTTATGACAGTTCTCTTTTGGCTGACTAAAATTGGGATGTGCCTGGAACCATATCAGATGCAGGAGCTGATCCCCATTCTTCTCATGTTATTTTCCATATCCAAAGGTTTGGATTCTAGAGGACAAATATGCAGAATATTCAGTACTAAATATTTTGCCTGTTGCTACTGGTGATAACCTTTTCCAAAAAGAAACATATAAATTCAAAGAGAACATTAATACTGGGCAAAGCAAATCTAAGTAATGATGGAATTTAGCCTCAGTCCTGATTTCCACCCAGCTCCAAGTACCGCTTGTATTAATAGGAAAGAAACCCAATAGTTTGGAGTGTTCTAGTTTTTGTCCCATCTTTGCATTGCTCAGTAAACTGAATAACCACTTTTGCCTTAAGCCTAGGCACAATTTTCACATTTCACCATATTCCAAACAACAGTTATGTTGCACAGGACAATCCATCCCTTCACTGCTGCTAAGCCAGGACTGGATTAGTCATCTCTGCCTTGGGTTTCGCAACTTTCACTCTGCCCTTCCATCTCAAAACACAGCAACATGGCACATTGAGTCACCCTATAAACACAGTTAATCCAGGATCCTTCTCCAGCAATGGCTAATAGCAGTTACAAAGGGATTACCTTGTTAAAACAAAACAAAACAAGTATCATCAAAGGTTTCTTCTGAGTATCTTATTGGTAAGAGTAGGCTGGCATTCTGAGGTTTTGAATGCATTCCAAAATGCCTGAAGATTTTTACATTATCTTTGGATAGTCTTCTTGTAGCAGAAGCTACAAGAAGCTCGTAATGGATGTGTTGCATTATGTCAAATTAGGTAAATGTATTTATAATTCCTTTTGTCACTTAGTACCTAACTTTTGCCAGGAAGCACACCGAAGTTTTTTTTCTTCTACAGATGAAAAGAATCCTGTGTAATGTAACTGTAATTTATTCATTTCTGGCTCCCATTAAGCTTTTGATTTCAAGAGTATTCAGGGGCAATCAGTTTCATGTGTTACATAAGCATGTACTTGTAATTGTTTTACATCTGCTGTTTCTAAGATTTTTTGTTGTTGTTGTTGTTCTTGTACCAGGAAGAACACCTGATCTCCAAGTCTCTGTAGAATCCATTTCTCATTGATCTCTGTAGTGTGATGTCATCCTCTATCTTCTACATACTTTTATCTTTTCTTCTTCTGCCCCTTCTTTCTCTCAGCTTCATGCTGCTTTCATATGTTTGAATCTTCTCCTTTTTCTTCAGATCTTGTTTTAAAAATCCACTTCCCTTTGTGAACTTTATTACCTAGCTTTTTCATAATGGTATCCAGCTCTGCAGCCTTCTGCACTGCTTTCCAGCTAAGTGCCCTCCTGTGAGTTCCTAGACTTTTATTACAGTTTCCTAGACCTTTCTATGGGTCCTAGACCCAAATGCATTTGTGTTGCATGTCATGCATTCACCTCTGCATGATTACTAACCTTATTCTGGTGTCCTTGCTTCTTGCAGTGCCTTAGAGAGAAGCTGTAAAATATTGCTTATATAGTTCCATGAAGAGGGTCTAATGCTTAGTGTACAGCCATCAAAAAGGGTTTTTACCTGATCTTGAAAATGTATCCTGAAACTCTGTGAAGAATACATACAATATGTATACATACAATACTTTGTTGACAAAAAAAGGAGCCCCTGTGATCTACGTAAGTATCGTATTAAGAGTGTGTGATTGAAAAATGACAGCACTATTCAGTATAAATAACATTGACTGTGGCCATGGCGTGGTGTGACACATGGCAAGAGTGGTGCCCTTTTAAGAGTGTTGTGGGTTGTGCTGTTATTTTAGGTTTTTTGTACTGGGTGTATAGGCTATGTGTAAGCAATGTCGTGCTTAGAGAAATACTTAGACAAACTACAGAATACTTGTGTCAGCTATGAAGTTGCTCTATGAAGACAAGCTCTAACAGTTTTTTTTTAAAGCCATTGACCAATACACAGTTTATAACTTACGGCAGCACCAGAGTAATAAAAACATAGTGAGCTCCTCTGTATGGTGTAATTCTAATTTAAAACAAATATTTCTTGAAGTTATGACTTTACCTCTTCTTTCCACATTTCCAGTCATATAATGTTCCTTTTTCATCTGACTTTGCATTCCTTTTGATTTATATTCCCCTAAACTGTAGGCAGACATAAGGGGCCCTTCAGGTTGAATGAAAGGAGAATTATCAATTGCCAAAATTATGATTTATCAAGCAAAATAGTAAAAAGTAAGAGAAAAATGAGTGTACTCTACATACAAAAATCTTGTGAAAATCTTCTCTATATTTTTCATGAGTTCAGTACAAAAGATGTATTTAGACCTGTCTGGTTTTATTGTAAGTCTATGTAGGATTCTGTCATATATAATTACTACTGCCTTCTCCTTTACTCCTTGAGCAGCCAGATGGAAGTACTGAAAAGGGGAATACATTTAGTCCATCTGAGCACCAGTGACAGAATTTGCTCCCTATATTACACTCTGGCACAGGCACCACTTTCTGCAGCCACCTGATCTCACTGAAGTCAGAGGCTGGTTGTTGCCATTTAGCATTTCACAGAAAGCATGCACTGGTTGCTGGGTTTGTTGGTTTGGTCAACAACCATGCAGCCACCAGCATAGCCCAAGATTTCCATTCTGGTTCTTTCCTTTTTCTTCACCAACTTCTAAACTGATTATAAATTTTATCTTTTAATTTTTTGAGGGAATCTTAAAAGACTTAAGTCAAATATTCAAGAGGTAAGAATATCCAGACCTTTGGGGGTTGCATACAAGAATTTTCCTATTTCTAGCTGAAACAAAAGCCCCTAAATGCATAATACAGGTAGAAGAAAAATATTAAGATCTTGATAATAACAGTTTAGGCTCAGCATTAATCTTGGGCAAAGACATAAGCTACCTATAACTGATCCTTACAAACTACATCTAGTAACACCTCTCACTGTAAAGCAGTCACAATCTCCCCACCTCATTTTCTGACAGAACATTATATTGAATATGGAGATCTTCTTCCAGCTCTGACAGTGACCTGCTCTTTTGACCTGAGATAGCTTTACTTTCTCTCACTTCTGGTTCCTTGTCCTCATCAAAGAAAATGGGTGGAGGCTGTCACCTTCTTTCTTGGATGTGTAGGGTGGGGATTCTCTGATGAAAATTACTATATGATAATTTTTGTGTTTTTTTAATGGGACAGAGAACATTATTACTAACAACTACTCTTAAACCAAGAATTTGCCAGTGTCATGTAATGACATCCTACACTGGCCCACCTTGTATCATGCAGAATTTATCGGATACAAAGTTTATTCCATATGATAAAGAATGCAAGTTATTTTACAGTGTACAGTGTGTGTCATACTGTGATGTTGACAACATAAATGTTATAACAGTAATAGGCAAATAAAAGCAGCAGATCACATCCCTGGTGCTCTCTAATAGCAAAGAGCTATAAAAATGATGAAGAGGCCATCATCTATTGGACCAGTCCTTCAGCATAAATGGAAGCAATTTGACAGTCCCACAGCTTTTTGTCCTTGTCCACAGCCACAGGCTGGTGCAGTGGAGAAAGAAGGGAGTGTTTTGGCACCACCTCCACCTGACAGCAATCCCCTGGCAGAGGAGCAGCCAGGGGTGCTCCAGGAGCCTCTGCACTGCCTGTGTCTCCCAAGGGGCTGCTGGCCAGGAGGAGCTCCCCTCAGGGCATCCCAAGTGCCACACCAAGTGAGATCACACAGGCAGTGTGGATAATATATCATCAGTACGTGTGTTGTACCAGACTGCATGTTTTTTCTGTAGGCTCATGCTGTATGAATCAGTTACTAATGAGGCTTATAATAAAGGGTACTATTAAGTGAACACTGCATTAATAATGCTGGCAAGGTTTCAAGTCTACAGATGTTATTTATAGTAGATGACTAAACAAATACATATTCCCTTTGAGGCTGAGACTCTGGAGCAAGTTACTGATTTCCTGTATAGGCTCGTTCATGCAGAGATTCAAGTAAATAGTGCATTTGGATATCTTACTTGGAACTGTGCTCTGAAACTCGAGTAGATGATAATATTAATGTTTAATTTTCAAATGGTTTGGAAATGTGGATGTGTTTTCAGAGGGTTAGGTACTACTCCTATGCTATTCTCATGGAGTATTGCATTTTTCTGCATTGCTTCCTTAAAGAAGAAGAAAATATTTCAAGAACAGTCTGCAGTTATACAATAGAATTGAAATAGTAAAAAGGTTAGAAACAATTTTGGAAAAAATGTACTTATCAAAAGTTAAAAAACAAACAAACAAACAAACCAAAACGATACCTTCTCACTTTCATTTTGTTTTGAAATTGATTTGTTTATGAAGATTAATTGCCAGGGAGAGATATTTTATAGGTTTAAAATGCTTTTAAGTAATGAATAATTTGATTATTTTTTTTCTATTCTGCCTCTTGTAATATTTCAGGTTTAGAGAGGCCTTCAAAACTGAAGAAAGCTATGAACTCACAGAAGCTTCTGGTCCACTCTGCTGCCTTTTTATACATCAGGAGAAGTAGTAGAAATATTTTACAGCCAACTAAAAGTGTCCTAAATTAAGGTATTTCCACGTAGAGCATGTCTGTTTTAAGTCATATTGCTGATAATTGAGCAACAGTAATTTACTTCAAATTTCAAATAGAATTTAAAAACAAAAGAACAATGGTGGTGAACAGACAAACAAAAACATAGTTTGTGAAAAATCTGTGGGCTTATATACACTTCTCTTTAGATTTTCATATGAAAGCAGTTAAAAATTATACAGCTGAATCTATGATGCCTAAGTAATTTGCTATAAAAATATCACTTACCATTGCCAAGTATCCTCTTATTTAAGTCCACTATTATCATTCCTTCTTGAATATGAAATATGCAGCAGAGTCAATTCCCAGCGTGCTAAATACTTGACAAAATAACAAAGGCAGTGTAACTCCACAGTGTTTGGATACTTGACTGGAACTCCTAAGCATTCAAAGTGACTGCTCAGTATAACAACTTTTCCTCTGCAGAAAATGCCTTGCTATTTGCCAGCAAAGCTCTAATGCCTTAGATTGGGTATTTCCAACTACCGCCCTACTTGCTAGGCAGATGTGTATAAAAGAGATGTTATTTCACTGAATCAACCACTGAGATCGTAACCCTTTTCCTGTACCACAAACAGAAATATAAAACCTCAGACTTTCCTTTTGGACTTTTAGTGACTTGTGTCTGTTGTAAGAAAGCAAAACACGACTAGTTCGAGGGCTAATATATGGAAAATGTGTTAAAATGTTTTAGATTATCTCATTGCCTCTCATTCCTGCAATTCATTGCTTAACTGGCTAGTTCTGTGTTTATCTAGTTGCATGGTACAAATACAACACCTAAACTTCTTGGCCAAAGTTTAAAATTATTCATTTATGACTTTTCACTCTCCCTGAAAAAAACTTAAAAAAAAGAAAAAAAAGAAAACACACAGTGCTCATTTAACCCAAGTGAGTGAAAACGCCTTTCATAAGGTCTGCAAGGGCTTTGGGAGATTTTTCTTTAGTGAATAAAGTCTGTGTAGTGGAGGGAAGAGTTTTGTCTGAGGATGGCAGAAATCAAGCTAAAGAAAACAGACAAAAGCTAGGATCCCTTTGCTGTGTGAAAATACCATTATAATAATAAAGGAGGTACAAGCATTATTCATGTCAGATTACTTGAGGGAAGAGACTTGTTTTGGGGAAGTAGGTTGAAGGCAGGAGGAGGGAGGAGGTATTTTTGTGAAGGTTTGTAAGACTTCGCTAGTGCTCTGCTCTCTGAAATTGCATCATTGGTTGAAGTTTATTTATGTATTTTTGTGAGGTAATTATTCCATATGTAGGCTTTCCATCTTCTGGGTACTTATAAATATTAGTTAATTAAATATCACAGCCACACCAGAGAAAGCACAAGAGAAATCATGAGTGAGTGTCATACTAAGAACAGGAAAACAGGACTGAGTAAAGACATTTTCTCTGCTCCTTCTGCTGTCCTGGAGAGAACAGAGCTATGTGATAAGTCACTGCTCCATAGGATGTACCACCCTGACTTTTTATAGGGGCTGCAGATCCAGTCATTGTCAGAAAGAAGGGATTACAATGGGCAACCCCTGTTCTCCTGCCTGCATCCCAGCCATGGCATAAATACCTCTAGTAAAACTCTGATGGGACAGTGTTATGCTGTCTTCATTTATCATCCTCTCCAGATGGGTATTAGACTTAATCAAATTCTAGCCCTAACAGCTTGTTTTAGGACCACAGCTGGAATCAGCATGTCTAGACTAGCACTGATTTACTCCTGGCTCTCAGGCCTATGTGCATGCTACTATTCCATATGCTTCCTGTTAGAGAGGTAATAATGCCATTTCACAGCATAACTTCAATTTTTCTTTTTTACCTCCCCTTTTTATTGTAATTAGAATTTATTTTGCTTATGTGGAAAAATGTCCTGCTCCTGCTCTGGACAAGACTATTGCTGATTCTGCTAGAACAGAGCAAACTTCCAGACAAACAAAATAAAGTTCACAAAGGAAACAGTTAAATTTTCTGACTGCCTTTGCTGTCACAGAAAATGCTGAACATATTTGTAAGTTATATAAAACTGCATCCATTCATATTTTCCCCTCCTGGTTTAACAGCCCAGAACAGCAAAAGGACTCTGTGACATTTCTAGGCTCTCAAGAGTTTAGTAATAAAAATCCTCAGCAGAAAGCAACACTCCACACCCTCCCACTGCTGGACAAATGAGTTTGCCATTTTCCTTACTTATCCTCAGACTAAACAATGTTAAACTCACAAATCTGACATGTATTTACAGCAGGCACTCTACACTAGGAACCACAGAGGTTGGTGTATATCATTGTGCATAATCCACAGGACAGCTTTCAACCTGGCATGTCAAGTAATTAGGAGAGAAACCTCCTACCTTAATTAATATCTAAGCAGTATATGCACTGAGGCATGGTATAGCCCCAAGCTGGGTGGTGTGCACGTGGTGGGGTGTTAACTCTGCTGTGAATTAACCTCTGATTTTATTTTTTTTCTTGTTTACCATTAATAGTAATTGATTATGTCAACAGCACCGAGTACTTCTATCAGCAGCCTGCAGAACCTGGGGAAGTGCCCTGCTGTGTAGGTCTTGCAGGGAAGTTCAAATTAATGGATGTCTGACAGTGTTGATCATCCTGACAGTGGACACTGAAGGAACTGAGCTGGTGAGCTGTGCCTGCCTTGGGGGAAAGTGAGATAAAATGCCATGTGGGGAGCAATGGGGTAACTGGTGTGAGTGTGGAAGCAGTTGAGGGTAGTTCAGATATGTAAAAGCAGTGCATGAGGGGAAGGAAAGGATTAAAGAAAGAAAGGTCTAAAGTTAGGGTGCCAGGCTGGATTTGAGGAAGTGGCTAAAGATTGGATAGAAGGTGCTGGGTAGAGACATCAACTGAGCCTAAACTGGATATAATGTGGTTCTGGACTGGGCACTGCAGACTGGGCTCAGGGGAGAGCAGAGAAAAGGTTCATTGTACTTGGAAGAAGCTCATCCACAACCTGTGTGCCACTTTTTATCCAATCATCTTCTGCTACCCTTGTTTACAAACTGATTAACTGTTGTTGAGACAAAGAAAACATTAATTTGAAGGATGGCATGATTCTGACACACTTTAAAAATCTTTCACTTTATAGAAGTTTATCTATGCCCCTAAATCCCTTTTAATTCACTTTTCCAGATAATTCCTATTTCTTTTTATGCAATAAGAGCAAAATAAACTAATCTTAAAATGAAAAAAACACTTCATTGGTGTATTTGATGGTATTATTATTTGCAGTATTATCCTCTAAGCCATCTCTAATATAGTCTGACATCTTCTTTGCTATTTTGAACACTGCTGTGCCCTGAGCAGAAGTTTCCATGAAGCTCTCCACAGTAACGCCCAGATCTTTTTCTTGAGCGATTTTGCAAACCATCAGTGTACATGAAGAGTTCAAATTGTTCCTTTCAGCACACATTACCTCACACTTACCTAGACTGAATTTCAGCTGCCATCTTGTCTGGTCCCTTTCCTTAGGGTTGTTGTGGGTCTTTTTAAAATTGTGGCTTTTCTAAAAAATCATGGATAATTTCCCACTTATGCTGTCTCTGCTATTGCATGTTTGCTTTTCAGGTGAGTAGTAAATATATTAACCCTGTGATGTAGGTCTTGGGATCTCCCCTTGTTAATATCCTTTGCAGCTGAAAATAACCATTAACTTGTACTTTTTTATTCAGTTTTCACTACTTTGTGAGTCATAGTATTTTTCTTAGTCCTCAGCAGTTCTTTACCCTTAAACATATTTAAAATATACAGCTAGGTTATATTTCTGTAATTATACTTTCATCCATTATTGTAGTGTCTTTATAAAAGAATGTAATGGCATTTGGCTGTTTAAACTCTGTATGGACAAGTAGAGCCAGAGTAGCTATAGGCAAAGGTAGAACTACCTAGAGCAGCAGAATGGCAGGAAAGAGAAAATCATCATCTCAAGGTGCAAGAGGCCCTTCCAATCTCCCAAGAGCAGTGTTGATTAACTGACTAACAGCTGAACTCAGTAAAGCAGATCCCAGGTGTTCTCAGCCTCACTACTGAGCCCAAGCAGCTCTTTTGTGCATCCATCTCACTTCTCCCTCCCTGCTTCCTTGGCTCTGGGGAAACAGCTTGTGCTGCTCTCAGACTGCTAAAGCAAAGAGAAATGAAAATAGGAGAGGGGGTTGGAGAATGCATCTTTTTTTTCTCCAGCTAGCCTCAGGCCACCCACCCTCACTGTGGCCTTGGAGGCAGCCTTGAAAATGAATGCATGTGCCAAAAAGCGTCAAGGATGAACAGCATCCTTACTACTGAATAAAGCATTGAAGGAGCCACTCTGTTCAGTTCTGGCATCCTCTCTTTTAAGCACAGATGTTAACAAGGTGGGAAGAGTTCAGAAAACAATTGTAAGAAATCTGAGGAGTGTGCTTTGCAGTAAGAAAATGAAGAGTTTGCTTTATTTTCTTCTAGCAGATTGTTGCAATGTGATTTCTTTGCTGTCTGTTTACATACCTTCATGAGACAGAATTCAGAGGCTGGGATGTGAAGGCAATTCACATTCAATGCACTTGAACCAGAAATATGGTTAAACCAAAGTTCATAATTAAGGTAATTGGAACTTCCTGGAATGTTTATTTTGCTCTATGCAATTTACCACAGCAGTTAGGTACTGTTTTGGGCATAGTAGCCAATCTCATTTCAGGAGTAAATACTCTCACAACCAATTTGGGGAGCTATGTTTCTGTTCAGTCCTTTTTTCTAAAGCCTGCCCAGCCATTCATATTTTGCATTAATATTCTTCAGAATTGGAGGAATGTAATGTAGGAATTGGCAAAATCAGGCAAAATAGACTCACCTCCCTAATGATTTGTTTTCTTTACCTAAGTGAAACTTTTAATTAAAACTTATTAGGTGTTGCCCTGATTGTACTGAGTATGCAAACATTACACAGACTAATGAATTTTGAGATGTAAACTCAATACACTTTTTATTCCACAACCAGTGGCTTTATCATACCAGGTTCTTTTGCAGTGACAGGAACAATATGAGGTTAACTAGTTTTAATGGTGACAAACTCTGTGTTTTTTGGGGTTTTTTTTGATCTCTAAAACACTCTTTCAAGCAAACTTTTTAAACAAAGGAGAAAACTATCAACAGAAAACTTATTTGACTTATTTAAGAATATAACTGTGGCAAATTTTGACTACTACATTTTAAAGAAGGTAATTGTTTATTTCTGTGGGGAAAATAACCGATATTCACCTGCTGAAGCTTAATATCATATTGGATTCTCCCCAAGGACAGATAGCTCTGCAAGTTTAGATATGTTTTAAACAGCTTTAGGATGTGTCGTTCTTTGTGATTTTTTTTTCCATGGATATGTTTTCTGTATGAAGGCTTTCATGGCCTATCAGTTCAGTTACAACGGCATTGTCCCACCCTCAGGAAGCCTGTCTTAGCCAAGGATGCTGTTATGTTGCAGGCACAAGAACTCTAGGTGATAAATGCTCTCTTAGTGACAGTTACAAAGGAGAATTGTGCTCACTTAATTACACTGTTCATTTGGAAAAATTGCTGCCCAACCCCCAGCATGTTAATAAGGTCTCTTTCATGGAATAGTTTCAAATACCTTTGAAAAATCATTATTGTGCATTTATACTGGGTCTGACAACATCTTTCTTTGCCATAAGAATTTTGTGCTGTTGAAAAAAAACAAAATTTATATAGGTTACTTGGGCTGATTAAAAAAGCCTTCATCACTTGTTGACTTACATGCAATGCTTAGCTTCTAAAACTGAGCAGCCAATGGTTATGTCATGTAACAAGCCAAATATGTGGTATAAATCAACTTTGCTGCAGTTCTTTCTGTGGTGAATGAAGGTTCTGTTCTCAGAAATAATTGCTTAGATGAAAATGTTGCACACATCAACCATATAATGCAAATAGTTACTCCCTAAATCCTTGTTAAGCTAATTTCACAGGAAGCAGGAATTTGTGTTGGTGTTTCTGATTGCTGTATAAAGACTAGTGTTCAGTAGAAACCAGTTACTAGTCCCAAAGTGTGATACTGTTTAAAATCAGTTAGCACTTCAGGACAAAGTCGCATAACTGCCTAACATGGCACAAATCTGTTGATATATAGTTATCCTGGTTGGCTTCCTCTCTCCAAGCAAAAAGGTTCCTTTAAAGCTGCCCATTCTGGGAA
>NW_009954311.1:1254776-1266309 GCF_000747805.2 Chaetura pelagica | reverse complement strand
AGAGTTTGTGTGCCAATGGATTCATCTAAACCTTCCTGGGACTTCAAAAAAAGGCTTCACCACAGTAACCTGCTCAAATAATTTACATCTGTTTAATTTAAGGTCTATAAATATTTTACTGGTCATAAATATTTCTGGACACTATGGTGACTTTTGCCACAATTCCTGGTTTGATCCAAAGCTGGTGCTTCAATAAGAGAGTTTTGAGAGCAAATTTCAACTGTCCTTTTGACAGCAAATTTGGAAAACACAGTAAAATAAACTAGGACCTTATCACAAAACTTATGCCACCAAGGTTAAAAGTTGCTTTCATTATAATAATGAATCATAGACCACACACTAAAGTGATCTAGGCCCTCTAGTCAACCTGTTCTGGAAAGAACTATGACACTGACTGGCTTAGGAGGAACAAACATCACAGCTCATAAGGTGGCTCATCACTAGGCAGCGTTTTAGTTTCTCTGTGAGACTGAGTAGAACTTGAGGCCAGCTGGATTTGAGGGCATAGTTGTGCAGCAAGCAGGAAGGGGGATGATGGGGAATGAGGAAAAAAAGGGGCATGGTGAAGACGTGTAGCTGGAGTGTTATTCTGCATTACTGTGCCAGTGTTATTCTGTGTTACTGTGCCTTGGAGCTGTTTATAATCAGAAACTAATATGTCCCTGGCCACTTAAGACTACAATGAAAGTACTAATTAGTTCAGATAGCTTCAAAAGAAACCAATTAATTTTTTTAGATAGGGAAAGATTGTCCTTCTCTATACACTGAACTACATGTTATTTCTGTGTCAGCATTAAGGTACCTTTTGTGCAAGCATAGAGTGCCAATTCTTTTTTATTTCTTTATATATGTATATACATACATTTAGATGTATATTTTTCTGGCAAAATATGTCTCTTTTCATGGTCATTTGAATTCTCTGCTTATTTGCAAGGCTATAATACATCTTGGGTGTTCTGGCTAAACTAATGCTGCCAAAATTGTCAGCAAAAAGACCGGAAAAGCTGATGAACCTTAAACTTTACCCCAAACAACTGCTCAGTTGTTCTTCAGGATACAGAAGAGGCAGAAAGCCCAAGAAGAGCAGTGGTAGGAAACCAGGGAGAAAAGCTAGGAATTGCTGGCTGATGTGGATTTCACAAATTGCTATGTTTAATCTTTTAGAGACCCTATAACAATAATACATGTTAATTAGCATTTTAGGAGTTTTGAGAGGAAAGATAAAGGAAAGATAATGTAGTTTAATTCAGGGCTTTGCTTGTTCACTAGTTTCTTGCTTTTATTTTGCTTAGGGATTTAATGTTTTTGTAAATTCTACAGGTAACATTTTCAGAAATGGCTAAATGTCATTTTTGAAACTGATTTTCTTAGACTACGATCTCTAAAAGGTTTGTACAACCTAATTCCTAACAGTTTTAACATGAACAAGCTGCAGAAACAGGGCTTCAGTTTCTCAGGACTAGTGTCACTTTTGCGAATGAGACTTAAGCTAGCAGTTGGTATGTATTTATAACTAGTATGCCATGTAATTAAATAACTAAATATATAAAAATAATACTGCCATATATAATTCTTATTCCCTCTGTGGGTTTGTCAGACCCACAGGGACAGCACTGTGGTTTGTGGGCTCTTCTCCTAGCAACTCCTATTCACGTCAGAATTGGGCAGCTGCATCTCCATACCCAAAACTAAGAGTTTACTATTTTGACAGTTTATATGTAGGGTTCATATAGCTGTATCTCTGGTTATTTGCACCAGTTCTACTTCAATTTCTTCTCCTCTTACAACCACTTTTAGCAGCACCTTTATGCTATTACTTACTGAACTGCTTTGCTGTAGCTGTTCATACTTGGAAAAAATGTGAAGATATGGTCCCTGCCCCAAGGAGCCTGTAATTAAAACAAGACCAGCATTACAGAAACATATATACTAGCTGGCCTGTCACTGGATGGTCTGTTTAGTTTTGTTTTGACGTTCTGTGTGAAGCAGCATTTGACAGATGTTGGGAAATTAGCTCTCTGAGCTTCTCATATAAACACACAGCAGAGATGCATGTGTATGAAATAATTTCATCACTGAATGTGGGTATTAATGGCATCAGGAATTTTCTAATGTTTGTGCCTATTCTGCTGTGCTTGGAGTCCTCCTTGCCAAAAACTACAGAAACTTCTCAAGAGAAAGCTAAGTGACTGTTGTAGCAATGCTTTCCAGTGCGGTACTGATGGTTCTATTCTCTTGCAGAAAAGACATTGACTTTTGCAAGGTCACAAGTGAAAGAAAAAAAAAAAAAGAAGAAAAGTGTGAACTGTGCTATTACATGTCCTCCATACATGGTGTTGACAAAGAAACGCAAGCACACTCAGATGGGTGAGTCTCCCTTGGCCTTATGGCAAGTTGTCCCCCTCATTATCAGTAATGGTAACATATCATGCAAATCCTGTAGTTGACATGATTGTGGCTGCTTATACCAGTGCCAAAATAACAAACACCCAGAAAGGCGGCAGGTCTCTCCACTCCTTGTCTTGCCCAGGGGAATGCAGTATTGAGGATCTGATTCCCTTTGATGGTTTCCAGGATGAAGTCAAACCAGCACAAAGAGGGGAGCCAGCAAACTGTGCCTTGCCCCTCACTACACTGTACTCAGGCAGTGAGATGAGGCAGGTCAGGCAGAGAATGAAGGCATGACCTGGGACAAAGCCTAAACCAGAACAGAATTAGAAGAGAGGTGTGACTGACAAAATGATGTAGATTTCCTCATTTCCACTTGTATTTAACATATTAAGCATTTCAAGTCTGTACTTTTATTTTGCAGCCCCCTTTACTTATTTTTCATGTATTAAAATGTCTTAAGCATTTCTAAAGCAGTAACTATGGTTTCAAAAGAACATTCACCCTCTTCCCAAATTATAACACATGTGCAAATTCATTTAGGGTGAGTGGGCACAGGTGTTATCAAAATCACCATCTTACCTGCCAATTCCACCAAAGTTTCCAGTGCTTGGGTATTTTCTTCCACTGCTGTGTGGATTTTTTTTTAATTGTAATGTTCTCTGTGCTTTTTTTCTTTTTTTCTTTTTTTTCTCAGATATTTTACCCTGTTACTCAAACCTGCTTATGGCCTCCTCCTCTGATCAGCTGTCTGAGCTATAACAAGCCTTCATGACAATCACTGAAAAGAAAAGCAGCCTCTGCAGATATGGACGTGATTGGGGTGAGATCCCAGGGACTTGTGCTGTGTGCTAGAAGAGCACTTTAGAACAGCAGCAAATAGGTGAGTTTGAGGTGGGTGACATGGCAGAGGAGAAGTAATGCATGTGAAATATGGGTTGGAGTAACATGAAAAATAGAGGGAAAGTGAAAAGGCAGATTTAAAACTGGCTTTTCATTTT
Source organism: Chaetura pelagica (assembly GCF_000747805.2). Taxonomy (NCBI): domain Eukaryota; kingdom Metazoa; phylum Chordata; class Aves; order Apodiformes; family Apodidae; genus Chaetura; species Chaetura pelagica. The sequence continues at coordinate 1,262,920 of NW_009954311.1, read as the reverse complement.
CCAGTGTTACCAATGTGTCAGTTTACTAAGGGGATGATACTTTTCTTTGTTGACTGAATTCTCAGGATCTCTTCCTCAATATTGTCCTGCTAACACACATCTGCACTTCAGAACATGTGCGGATGTGAGCTCTGTGTATCTGAACTATAAAAAACTCTATTATCACAGCACTAAAGCTGAACTAATGTATCCTGTCCCTCAGCAAGGACTAATAGCTCAGGATCAGCTTCATGCTAACAGCTTTTGAGTTGCCTGGAATGGAGGCAAAGTGAGTTTTATCTTCCCACAATGTACTTTGTACAGTTATCGATACTGGGTCCAGTTTGGAAGGAGCATTAAAAGCTTTCTTAATACATGATTTTGCTTTTCACTGGTATATGTCAAAGTGTTTTGTAAATGAGACAAGCACCCCTGTCCATATTTCATGATATGCAGTACTAGGACAAGCAAAATACAGTCCCTGCCCTTAGCTTCACAATGGTCAGGTCTGCAGTGTGGTTCAGATCTCTGTTACCTTCTCCACTACACCATGTTGTAACTGGCAGCTGCAGGATTGGTCAAAATCTGTGCTGATATCCCATTCAATCCCATAATTCTTTATGTTGAATCCTGTGTTTCTCAATAAATATCTGTAATGGCCAAATCAGACCCATTGCAGTGCATTCTATGCAGCCTGTGTTTTTCCAGTTTAATATCTACAAAATCAAAGCAGATTTATGCCAATCTATTGTGAAAACATGCAGAATTGTAATCTCTATAATTTGAAGGGAGTAATAAGTGTCCCTGTAAAAGCAGTCATCCTTTGCCATATGTCAGGTTTCAGAGCTTTACATAGAAAGTGAAAAAGCTCCTAAAGATCATTTCCTCTAATATGTTTTAGTTACAAATTTCATTTCAATTAGCTTTGAGAACTTGATTGTATGCAATACACAGTGTTCTGTGTTCTTCTGTCTACCTTTGTTGCTTAACTTTGTTTTCGAAAATAAAATATAAAACATTAATGACATCTATCCCAGAATTCAAGCCCGATTTAACTTAGCTTTTGTGGCATTGTATCAGGAACTCAGTTGGCTTTAAACATTTCAGGTCGTTTTTCACATGTAGCAGTAATTGTGCTATTTCGAAAAATGTGGTGCCATCATGTGGGCAGTATTAGGAAGTGCAAAAAAAAAGGTTTTAAAAGAAAAACTAGTCAACAGACAAATATATGTATTCAATATCACAAATGAGAGGAATTATAAATATGTATCATATATAAATATACAAAAGCTATGGACAAATCTGTGGTTTTAATGTTCTGTAAAGTAAGAGGAAAAACTGAAAATGGAATCAGGCATAGTGATTCAATCCTCTTTATTTTCCAACAGCTTAGGAAGTTCTTTCCTCAAAACAGACATGAGTCTTGAAGCCACTATCAATTAGCTCCTCATTCCAACATCACTTACTCCTGTACTCATTTCTGTATCTGTTTATCTCTTCGGTTTGCCTTTAAGACTTTGCAAAGCTTGTTTTCATACAGCCTGCATTGCTTCTCTCCCACACAACTGCACATAAACTCAGACAAACACTCCTATCCCTGACATCACCCAGCCAAGGCACTCTGCCCACACTGTTCTCATTCCAGTATGAGTTCACACGAAGCTTTGTTTCAGCAATGGTTTTGGTTTAAGGCCTCTTCTTGTTTCTTACATTCAACCAAGAGGAAAGAGACTTTGCCAGATTTGAAATAGCTATCCTTAATACCAATAAAAGCCCACAGCAGCCAAATCAGAAACACTACAGTGCACTCACTCAACCTAAGGTTTTCTAGCTTACAAAATCAATGCAGAATTATGTCAATCTATTGCGAAAATGTGCAGAATTCTAACCTCCATAAGTTGGAGTAATACCAGTGCCTCTATAAAAACATCCATCATTTGCTACAAGTTCCTATCTTTTTGTAGACAGTGAAAGAAAATGTTCCTGATTTCCTCTATAATATTCCATCTATGACAGACCTGTGAAGGTTTGCATGTGAGAAGTGTCCTCTGATAGACTGCCCCAAAGCAAACCTGCTTGTCACAGAACACTCATCTGTCTCCTGCTCTGAAACCCTGTATGTGAAGTGCTAGTTAGCCTGCTCTGTAGTCTGCTGGTTTCATACATATTGACTGAAGGCAAGAACTTTTGAAGCCCTGCCAGTGGGTTTGAAACAGATAGTCTATGTCGAATAGAGCTTGAAGACATAACGTGTTTGGATTGGTTCCTTCTTCTGTAGAGCTTAGTAGGTTTTGGTTTATTTATTTAAATAAATTTGATTCTTATGAACATTGAGGATCTTTGGAATCCTTTTTAAGAATGGAGATTTATGTAGTATTTTACTCAGAAATTCAGTTGATAATTTTACCTTGCTGTCAAACTTGGTAGAAAAGATCATGCATTGAAACATTCTGAGGTGGGAGACAAATGGAACATGTGTCTGTATTGATGTGCTCATGTTCTTGATTACTTGGCATTTAAATGTTTAGAATACAGTGAAAAAGATAAAAATACCTCAAATTATACCTTTTTAATTCCTATAAATCTGAAGCCAATCTCAAGAGACCTCACCTTTGATTTTTTTTTAATAATTGGTAACATTGTGCTAGACAGAATGTGCAACAAGCTCAACAAACAACTTTGATATAGATGAACTTTAATGTCAAAGTATCCTATGACAGCTTGCCTGAGTTTGGTTTTCAGTGTTTAGGAAACTCATGCTCATCCTTTTAAAACATGTGACACCAGTTTGATTTTGGAAGAACTGGTTAAATTCCCTCCGAAGGCCAATCAATAAGGTAGTGAAAACATATTTAGATTTTCTGGATTCTGACATCTTTTGCCATCAGTGAATATGAAAATGGGATCATGAGCTCTTCCTGATTCATTATTTTTTTGATGTTGTGCATGGTTTATAAAATGGTATTAGGTTTTGCCCACTGTATAACTTTGATGAGTTAATTAAATTATACAATATTACTAATGGTGGATTTTCATTTCAATTTTTAAAGCACACATCTCTAAAACTAAATCTTACCAGAAAAAACAAGAATCTGAATCTCATCAACCCCTGTTTGCTGTAGTCTGGGGTTTTCATATTCTATTTCTCTTTATGAAACTCATCCTTTCTGGTCCAGCCTGGTTGAGGGTCAGGTCTATCAAACATTGTACTGTTTTCATCACTGGGATTTCCTGTAACTATTACCCAGTAATTCTTATCTTCTTCAGCTCTATGGGAGTCCAGGTAAGTGTGACAAACTACTTCATGTTCTCTTCCGCAACAAGACCTGCAAAGTCAAAGAACAGGGGATGGGCAGGAGGAATTAATAAAGGCATAAATTCAGCAAATCTGCATTATCTGGAAATTGTTCGAGGTTTTCTCATGTTTCTCTTGGCTTATTCAGAAATGTCCCCATGCACTTTCAAATATCAGACCCTCATAGCCCACTTTGTTTCCCATTAATAACTTAGAAAGGTGGCATTTCCCTTTCAAATTCCTATCTGCAGAGCTAAAGCAGCCCCATCAGTATGAGGCACAGACAGAGTGACTCAGTATTCACAAGCTGGTTAGGTCCTCATCACTGCTCACGTCATCATTTCTCTCTGACTGAGGAGGACTCTGGCTACTTAAGAATTGTTTCAGCCTCAAATTTTCAGACCTTGTTTCAGCCTCAAAAATCTGATAAAAATCCTCAGTCAGATCTTGCTTGGAGTGTAATGGGAAACGACTGGTATAGTCTTTAACAATGCTTAATCAGTATTAATTTAATGCATGTTAACTTAAATTATTGGATTAACTTCCATTTGTTTAAAGATTAATATGGACATAAGCAAGATAGAGTTTTATGATGTGTGTTGTTCTTACTCATACTTCTTAATATGTTGGTTTTTTCTTCAAAGAAATCCCAGACAACTGTAACTACTCAAGATACTAAAAAGAAGAACCACTAAAAAAATAGAGAAGGCTTCAAGCATGATATGATATTAATTAAAAAGAAAAAAACCCCAAGACTAAGCTGATTGTCTGCAGCATTACAGAGGGGCACACATTACGGCCCAGAAATCAAAGAAGGGAAAGGGGAATGTAAACTCAGTGTTTTTTCCATTTCCTCAGTGCATTCCTAAGCAACTATCTTGCTTCTTAGAGTAATTTCTGTTGTTGGCACATCATTATACACATCCCTGACAGTTATAAATTATTCTTACCATGTCCAAAATTTCCTTGGAACAGCCAAGCTCTGATTAGTATGGCAATGAGTAATAATAACTTCAGAGTTTTCCTGGAAAATAAACCAAAACCAAAACAATATGGAAAGACATTTGACAGACATATTTACACTACTTTTAACTATTCTTATTGAAATTAAATGCTTTTATTTACTGTTTAGTGTAAGCCCCCATTGCTCTGTGTCACTTGGAGACTGCTGTATGTTGACAGTGAGATATTTTACACTCCTTCAGTTCTCTACACAACTGTCTTAACACCTCAGACCAGCTAAATGCTCAGTCCCCAGGTCAGAAACATTCTCCTGTTCAATATATTCCAATTAAAAGAAAAAAAAAAAGGAGGCAAGCAAGTAGTAGATCATTCCAGTGGCCTGTGCCATCAGGGTTAATTCTGCTTATAACTGTTATTTGCCATATGAGAGGTCCAGATGGTCTGGGAGCACAGCCTAGAAGTGGACCTTTATATTTTACTAGTTTGCAATCTTTTATGTACAACAGAAATTTTAGTCACCCTCATGTACCAATACTGTGAATAAAGAATATTGTCTTTGACAACTACATAATTTTGATTGTTTATTAATGGGCTCATTCATGTAAATGAGTCACCAGAACCTAATAATTGTATGTGCAAATTCCCTGGTTTAAAAAGATCATTTGTTCCCTCTCTATTCCCAAGATGACAGATCAGAACTTGCATAAGGAAAATAGGTGAATAAAATGGACACAACTTTCTTTCAAGTACTCCATCTATTGTTTGAACTAAATATTCATAACATTTTCTACTGTTTTAATTTCTTACAGGAACTGGAAATCCTTCACGTTCAAGACGCAGCTGTGGATCCAAGAAGGCAACTTGCCAGCAAGTCAAATAGGAAAGCTTATCTGTCAGATATACTTGCTGAAGGTAAGATTTTTTAGAAAATTTTACAAAGGTTTTATGTTCACTTGCTAGATACAACTGCAAAAAAAAATATTAAGGAGAGTATAAATATAAAAGAAACAAGATACATAAATGTTAACAAGATTTTTCAACCAAAAAATTTTCTCTCAGGTCCTGAAAAATCAGCCTGACAAACTAAAGCTACACACACAAGATCCATAACGTAGTCTCTGTACTGTTGATAAACTCATTAAATAGTTATTCTATATGCAGACTGGTGAATAGTAATTGAACTAATTCAGATTCCAAAGCATGTCTCACACCAAAGTAGGTGTTGAGAGGGAATTGTTTTTCAAAGTTGTGGTGATTTATTTTAAATATATGTAACATTGAATGTCTTATTTGCTTCTAACTTGCAGAGGAAAATAATGTTAACATTTAATAGAAATCTGCTCCCTCAGAATGAAAGAATAGTGTGTTACTTCATGTATCTACTACAGATTAATCTTTCTAAGAAAAGAAATATTCTCTTTTTGGATTTATTTAAAGGAAAAAATAATAATTTAAAAAATCCCATCTAATGATTAATTCTTCTATGATTCATAAGTTATTTTTTATTTCCTTTTTTCTTGTCTTTTTAAAAATCTCCTTTATCTAGTCAGTCCTTTAGCTGCTCTGGCTGACAGCCCCCCTGGCCTGCACACCTGACCTCAGGCAAGTAGTAGAAACTTTCTAAACAGATATTGCTTCTCTTGATCTATGTATGACTCTGAATCTGTTCTGTAGAGCTAAGGTGTTGAACCACTGTACAGCTTTATACATATGTAGATAGAGTAATTAAACACAATCAGCTTATGCTACCATTGCTATTTGCAATTTTACAGCCTTACCATTTGGTCAGAAAACCCTCCTGTTGTCCCAAGACGGAACTTTTGCCCAAATCTAATTGGTTCACCCTCTGCACTTCCATCAACACTGTTAAAAGTGTAAAAAGAAAGAAAGAGACATTCAAATAATCAGCTTTACATTTATTGTGTTTATTTGTTTATTTGGGTCTATAGTTAGGACTTCTGGCAATAGTTTGTATTAAGTTTACCTTTAAAAATAGGTAAAATATCTTAACTGAAAGATATTTCATACTTACTGGTTGAAATATTTAACAGAACTGAAGCAGACTGTATAAATTAATTTTTATGATGCATCCATTAATGGGCAGGGTGGAAAGATTCCATCCAATGAAAAATCAATGAGAATTCAGCAGTGAGGCCCCCTTTAAAATTGACTTAACTACAAGCAATTGCAAAATCACAGACTAAAAACAGAACAATGTGTGTGTTTGTAACTTAACAGATGTTGCTGATAATATATGTAACTGATAATACATGGTTCATTACATCAACATCCATGCTGGTATATCCCTATTTCCAGATTTTTTAATGTATTTTACATTAAGAATCACTAAATCAATTGCTGGGCTTCCTAACTATATTCAGCATAAAAAACCTTTGTAGCTGATGAACTTAGTAGTCAGTTAATGAGGGAGCTGATAGCATTCAGTGCCAAGGACTCTAAGATCAGGCAGCAGCTAAGGAAAAATATTCTGGTTGCAGCTCAAGAAGGCCTAAGTAATGCTCTTGGCATCAAAATTCTCTCTCTGAGGTCTAACCCAACATGTTCTGCTTAATCACGATTCTATGGGTTATTTTTACCCTTACGCACTATTTCGGGACATGATCTAGTGGCCAAGGTTGTGGGGTTTATTGTGTTGATGGTTGGACTTGGTGATCTGAGAGGTCCTTTCTATTATTATTGTTAAATACACCCACTCAGGCACAGCCTTCCACTATTGAGCAGCACCCTGTTCCTCTGTTTCTTCTCCCACAAATAGCTGGAATTAAATATGTCTTTGAGAGAGAGAATCTGCTCTCTGATTAGGGGTTGGGTTTTTTTAGGGCAACAAGAACAATGTCCACAGCTAAAGAATTGACACAAATTGCTGATTGAGACACCTTATTTGTAGTAGAACAAAAAATAATAAGTGCTTTTTGGACATGATTTGTACTCTACAACTAATATATGACTGCATTAAAAACAGCTACAGAGTTTACCAAATGATACAGTGAACTAGATTCTGGTTTTACACCAGTTCTGAGCTGATTTAACCTTCCTTGGAATTATTCACAGTAATACCCAGAGTAGATCCAAGCTAAAGCATGACCCAAGTTAAAGACTCTTTCTTACATAATCTTACCCACATTCAGCTGTAGAGTAGCAAACTTCAGTGCAAATTTCTCAAAACAAGGTGCTGAAAGCTGACATAATAATTGAAAATGACAGAGAAGAAGGGACCAAACCTTAAAATGCAGAAGGTGTTTCGACCCACAGGGCTCACGCTCTCAGCTGCACTAATTCCACGAGGGGCAGTCAGTGGCCTGCTGGAATACAGGGCCAGTTCGTCCAGGTTCACTGCCAAGGTCAGGTTGCCACACACTCTGGAGTTGTCATCCACTGAGTAATTCTTGTTCACGAGCATCACAGCGTCTCCAAAATGAATAAATCCATCCTTGGACACTGACAGCTGGGTCTAAATTAAAATAAATACATTTCACATCAGAAGTATTTTAGCATAGAAGAATGCCAATCCATAGCATCCTTAATGCATGGAGAACACTAAGAAAAGCTGTGCCATATGGAGGAGGATTAGCATAACCTTCTCCAAAAATTACCTTCTTTAGAAGATTATCTTGAAGTTTGTGCATTTTCTGCATCAGAAGTTCTCCTCGTTCTCTTTTGTGCAGGAAATCCCGCAGGATGTCCTGGGGCAGAGGGGAGAGGGGACAGGCCGGTCAGTTGGGGCTGAGCGCAGGGAAGGAGGGGGAAGCACCGCGAGGTGAAGGCGCAGGTGAGGCTCCCCAGGAGCCGGGAGGGGAGGAGGGGAAGGCAGGGGAAGGGGTTCCAGCAGTACCGCCTCCAGGCGCCCATCCTCGGCCCAGTTGCCGACGAGCACCCCGCTCCTGTA
>NW_009954311.1:1247884-1254646 GCF_000747805.2 Chaetura pelagica | reverse complement strand
CCAGGAAGGGGCCCAGCAGCCCCAGGGGAGGGAACCAACGCAGAACCCAACACAAAACCTAAAATCCATGTAGATTATCGTGTGCTTTCGCCCAGTCTGACAGGAGCTGTGAAAGCAGGAGGCCTGCTTGCTCCTGGGGCGGTCCGGCTCCGCCGCAGGGATGTGCCGGGGGCAGCGATGCCCGGAGCAGCTCCATCCTGCATCTCCGCTTCTCTCCATCCTGCCCAGGGCTTGCTGACCCCCCGGCCCCGTGCTGCTGCCTTTCCAGGTGTCCTACAGGAGAGAACTTCTGCTCCTGCTCCAGTCCTGCGGCTGCACGACTGGGAGACGCTGAAGTCCGGAGTTTGAGCCAAGCCCCGGTTTTACTCTGGGGCTTCATTTACATCCAAGTAGCCTTTGCATCCTGTGTTGCCCGAGGAGGTGCTTGAGCCTGATGCAACAAATGGGTTCATAACACTAACCCTACTGTATTGGTGACTATTGTGAACGCATTAGGTGAATGCTTTGATTACAAATATTTTGGGGTTTTATTATTTTAGTATTGAAGTCTACTATGGCAGGATAGGCTAAATTAATAAGCTGTGTGTTTACTGTCTAGATAGCTTAAGGCAAAGATTGTCAATGAGGGTCTAGATCCTTGCAGAGGACATTTAATCCCTTTACAACATGGTTTTCTTGCAAGCTTTACTATTACAAGTTTCCAGTTCTGGACAAGGTAAAAAAGCTCGAAAGAAACTGGTTTTTGTACCTGGGCACATGTTATCATCACACAGTTCTGACAACAATTCACATGAAAACTGGTTATTTTGTGGATTTTTTTTAAAACAAATGTTATTACAGAAAAAGTTATTCGTTATGTCCCAAACCTTTTCAGGAAGAAATAAAATTAATTTTTTGTTCAAAGAGCACCACTTTGTGGTCAGTTGTAGTAAATGACACTTTCCTGCACCTAAATGTATCAGAAGCAGTGCTGAAATGAGTTAATTGAAATAGGAAGGCAATTTTATTCACTTTGGTCCAATAAAAAACACTTTCAGAAGCATCAGATGTGATTTGAAATCTGAAATGTTTTCAGAGAAAGATTGAATTAATTCCCTTTGTCGCCAGTGATTTCTACTTAGCACATCAAATTACATCACAGAGCAAAGGTTTTCATTAGGGTGACTGGTAATCATACTGGTATGCAAATTATAACGTGGGTTTCTCACACTTTTGTTCAAAGCTGCATAATGTATTTGAACTTTACCTTTGCTCATCTCAATATGCAACATCTAAGGAGCTTCAAATCTTTTTTTTTTTTGTTTCAGAATTAAGCCACGTTTGAATCAATATTCAGCAACAGTTATTATGAAAATGTGTATTATACTCAGCTCACCCAGAGGGTGACAGCAAATAGTTACTCCTCAAACTGACAACGTGTCACAAGTGGGGTCCCCCAGGGATCCACGTTGGGCCCAGTGATGTTTTACATCTTCACATGTGATCTGGATGTTGGGATCAAGAGCACCCTGATGAAGGTGGACACCAAGATGAATGGAGAAGCTGACACTCCAGAAGGGACAGCCACTCTCCAGGATGACCTAGACAGGCTGGAGGAGTGGGCTAGCAGGAACATTATGAAGTTCAACAGGGAGAAGTGCAAGGTCTTGCAGCTGGGAACACATAACCCAGGAGCGCAGTTCAGCCTGGGATCCACCTGGCTGGAGAGCAGCCCTGTGGAAAGGGACCTGGGGAGAATCTGATTGGACACAAGAGGTAAATTTTTCACCGTGAGGACAATCAAACACTGGAACAGTTTCTAAGAGAAGTGCCTCACATTGGGCAGCTTTAAGTCTCAGCATGAGAGGGTGCTGAGCCATCTCATATCAACTATAGTAGTACCTAGAAAGGTTGGACCAGATGATCTTTGAGTTCACTTCTAACCTGGCATTCTGTGATATTACATAGAAGGAGATATTTACACTCAGAATGTAATTCTTTACAGAAATATCTCCATGGATCCTTTAGTTGGATTATTCAACTCCTCTTAGTTTGCTTTTAAGCAGATAAAGTCTGTGTTTACTCCCAGCAGCTGTCTGCATTGTTAAATGGTGTGAAGGAAAATTGTACTTGGGAGAGAATTGGTCCATGTTTTGTCTTAACTTATGCCAGCACACAAATTGACCAGACTTGAAGGTGTATTTGGCTTATTGAGAACATTAGTATTTCCTGTTTTTTCTTTATTTCTTCATTAAGTGAAATTATAGTCACTTTCAGAGACTCCTTCCCTACCATTCTAGAGGCACAGCTCATTTCCCTTTCTCTTTTCTCTTTTCCTTTTTTCTAATGAAAGAGAAATAGATGGTTGAGAAGACCCAAAGTAGCACATAGAGCTGTCTAAGCCTTTCGTTTATATAAGAGGCTGGGCTGGCTAGATTTTTAGTTGCTTTAAGATAGAACATGTTTTAAATACTGTAATACAAAAATGCATTGGTATGTATCAGTAGTACAAATTATCATCATTTAGTCAAATCTTGCAAAAAGGGCAAGGTTTGATAGGATGTGAATATAAATCAAGACCAAGAAAAAGGTATGCTATCTTTATGTAGAACCAGTGGCAAACCAGTAAGTTTTTCTGTGAGCTCTTCCACTCGTGTCCCTTCTTATTTCATGGTGGAAAACATGACTTTTACTTGTGCCTGCTCTTCTACAATTTATAAAATTCTGTTCATACTGAAAAAATGCTAAAACCATGTTTAATCTTATGCAGGTTGGTCGAGAATATTTTTAATGCCTGCCTTTACTGCCTTGGAAGAATATCTATTCCTGTTTTCTGTTGGTTTTCCTGTTGAAAATTATGAATGTGCCAAATGTGATTACCAATAGAGACTGCATAATACTGCACTGTAAAACAGATGTTCTTTGGGATAATTTGTCTCCTTTCATTTTATAATTTCACTCTGGCATTATTCTGACACATCCTATGAATCAGAGCACAGCTATCATTTTTCTTTACTGTTATTAGGTTTCTGGCTATTAAAATGATTAATCTGCTTGTTAATAATGTAACTGAAGTTTCTTATTCTAACCTATTCCCCAAACACTCATCAGTTCACAGCACAGAAAGAATTAAGTAGTTTATGTGATTTAAGATTCAAGGGTTGTTGTTTTGCCAGACACTTGTACTGATGCCTCCCATTTTGGCTGTGAATTTTATTGTGGAGTTTTTTGTAATGCTTGTTGCTGAGGAAAAATCAACCTAGTTTTGGTATAGTAATTTCTGAAATGTAGTAATCCATTGAGCAGGCCTCTCAGTCTACCTTTTCCAAGAAAAGAGAGCAGGATGCTTGAGTGTTGTGTTGGCAGTAAGTTTGCTGATGTAGGTCCACATGTGGAAAGTTTCCCAATAGTAGGTCTGGTTGAAGACATCCAAAATTGCTGTCATAGCTCGTTTGGTGTTTTATAACCAAAAGCCTCTGCTAGAGAGAGGAAAGGAGAAGGGAATAATTTGTGATGTGTCAAAGACCACTGAACACTTGGCAGTTAACATTTGGATTGATTTACCCACACCTTCATGGTATTCTCATTCTGCTGGTCTCTAATTTAGCCTTGGACAAAGAATGCCCTTTTGAGAAAGTGTTGTAGAATGGCAAATTGAGCTGTCTCATCATGACTGATCATGCCAGCTGCTGGAAGATTTTCTCCTCTGCCTGGGTAAGTTTTACTCAGGAGGTGTGATTGAAAAGCCACTAGAATCTCTCAGGAAAATGGTGTCATTTCAGTAGCAGTGACGTAGGAAAAGAATATAGAAATATTGAAGTATGTCTTGCAGGAATAACATTCCATTTTGCAAAGAGATCTGTGTTAAATTTGAAGAAGCTGGAATACTTTCATCAGCAAGGAGTAGCTCAGCTGAGAGCTACTTTTTATGTTCAGGTCAAGCAGAAACACCATTAGCAAAGCTGAATTGCTGCTGGTGTTTCTGTGCTCTATGCATATCTATGTTCAGGCAACTAAAAAACCTAATTTTTCAAGCAATGAAGTATTTGTCCAAGGTGTCATGGACCAGAACAATGAGACTGGCCATGTCACTGGCTGGGTGAAAACTTTGTGTTTAATTTGCAGTGTTTAATGTACATTATATGATCTCAGCTGACTTTTTTTGAGCGCTTCTTGCTAGGGATCTACTTGAAGAGATTTTTGTTAAGTGATGTTCCACCCCATTTCCAATATATTGAGTGCATTGCATTTACTGAACTGCAAAGTTCTGTCATCACCCAGAGGCACTGACACAAAATCGTTGTGGGTGAGGCGTGGTCCTATTTATAACGAGTGAAAATCAGGTCATTGTCTCTCTTGTTTACTGATCTGTTTAAACTTTGGTTTCCATGAACACTCATGCTTGAGATTTTGAAATTTGCTTTTTGTTAGCAGTTTTTGCATTTGAAAAGCAGTAGCTTGGTTCTCTATAGGGATAAACAACCCTCAACTCCATAACTTTAGCTAGCTTTGAATATGGTGTTGTTGAAGCATGCAGTCCTGCCAATGTGATCCTACTGCTCCTGAAACTGAAAAGTAACATTTTTTCATGACTTCTTGTGAACCCAGATCATTCTGTTTCTTCCCACTTCAGGGCTAACTATAGACAGTGCTTAGGGGTGCCTTTGCTTCCCTGTTTAGCCTTGCCTGCAGCATGATCCTTATTTTCTGTTGTGAATTGCCTATGGCCATCAATCATGGCCCGGTTATGTCCCTTCTCTCCTTTTGGATTTTACTTCCCTATGATGATAGGGTTAAGATAGAAAACATCATGTTCCCTTAGTTTTCCGTGGTGGAAATATCTACTTCACTGTCTTGAAGCAAAGCAATGACATTTACAAATAACACTGGAGATTTGTGTTAGTCCATCTTCAAAACTTTACTGAATTTGCTCCTTAGAAGCTGCATCCCACTGGGCTAACATCAGAAGTTTATTTGTGGTAGTCAAGGTTTGGAGTTAAAGAGGTCAGACCACTTTGCTTCGAATGAATCTGTATGTTACATAAACTCTTGAGAAACAGGAACAGAAAGTGACTTATGTATTTATACCACAAAACACGAATCAGTTAAATATTTCTGGCATAAAAAAAGGAACATGATGAGAATCTTTTGTCCTAAGGGGAAAAGAACATGTGTATTGTGATTATTTTTTTTTTAACATTTTCTGCCACCATTCCACTTTTTATGGTTTTGAGTTGGATGACCTTCCTCTGGCAGTGTATTTATGTCAGACATCACGGCCTACAGAAAATATTTTATACATCTGAAGACCCTGGCAACAGTTCTAAGTTGAGACTGAATATTTTGGTGTTTCTTTGTCACTACTGGTTAGTAAATTACAGCCTCTTAGTTGATAGCTTCTCTTCGAGCTGTGGGAGGGAAACTATTTCAAAATAATGCTGAGAACTCAAGCATCAGAGCACAAATAATGTAATAAATAGCACAACTGCTAAAATGGTCATAGCAATGTACAGTGTGTTCAGTACTCCCAAATGACAAGCTAGAGCATTCATTCTCTGAACACCTGTTCTGGGGAGAAATAATTTCCTTGCTGAAATAAGTTCTAAGTATTGGTAAATCCTCTCCTGTTTGCTCTGTTCAGTGGAATAGAATGATACAGAATTGACTATTTTTCTCCAAGCTTTGCCTGAATGCTCCCTGAACAAGGGGATTAGTGTAAAAGCAAGGGTTGGGGCTCCTTTAGAAAGGAGGCAGAATATTTGTCTGCAGGGACAGTATTTAGTGCTCTGAGCTGAGAGTGCTGCTCCCTTGGCGTGTGCTGCTCACGTAGAACACCGGGCAGCTTCCACAAGGGGGTGTCTGTACTCCCTCCTTAGCAAAGAGAGCCCCTGGAAACACCACTGAATTGCATTGCTGTCTCATTAGATAAAGGGAACCCTTGACTAAGAGTCACTTCAGAATAAAAGGTGTTTAAAACGTGTTATTTATGTTCACTGAGAAAATAAACGTGCAGCTTTCCCACCTCCTTTAACAATGTCTCTATTGCAGAAAGCTATCTTCAGTAATATAGGCAGAACTAATGAAAAGGTAAGGATGAATAATGGAGATTATTCCGAGATAATAATGGAGATTATTACCAGGCCTTATGCATTGCCATTATTTAAACTTTTTGGGAATCTATCTAAGAGGGAGGAAACAAATATACAAAAGAATGCAGAGGCTCATCCTAATCCATTCAATCTATTCATATCTGGCCTAGTCCCTAAGAAAATTTGTTTAATCTTGGTAGGAATTACTCAGGAGTAAGTAAAAATCAAATAAATGCAGACATTTCGAGGCTATTTAGCTTTTTAACTAGTGCTTTCACATGGAAAGTGGAACCCTGGTTAGCTTTGAGCAACCTTATGTAGCTGTACATGTAGGAAGCAAGAAATGAAGAACACACCTAGTTATATAAAAACTAGTAGGCTATATTCAGTAAGAGAAAAGGCATATATTTGTATTTAGCTCCACTTTTGGTAGTCTGTTGACATTAAAAAGAGCTCTGTCTCTTACAGAAGTTGTGCGGGGATGGAGTTCTCTAGGGAGAACAATCACTAAATCCACGAAGCACTTTTTAATCTCAGTTGATCCTGGCAGCAGTCTTTGGCAAAACTTAGAGCAGCAATGGTTTGTTACAGAAGACTGGCATCATTTCCCATGATGTAACAGGGTATGTAAATGATTCAATACAGTCAACGTTAAGATAAAAAAAAATCTAAGTAGAGACAGACATGCAGGAAT
>NW_009954311.1:1191143-1247752 GCF_000747805.2 Chaetura pelagica | reverse complement strand
AGGAATGCAAATTCCAAGGCTTAAGAGTACAAACATGCAATCAAGGCAATGATGCAGGCTTTTATGTCAAAATATTACTGAATGTGCAAAATAAGAAACATCAAAGAACTAGTTAAGTAAACAAAGAATTTTCCTGTGGCAATCTGAGCCACTTGCATATCATTTGCCTTTGAGAAACCGAGAATAAATTCAGACAGAAGGAAGGTGGGTTAACTCAGGAAGACCAGCTGGATCTGAACACTGGCAGGAAGGAGAGAGCCACTTAGTGGCTGGCTGGAGGAATGAGTGGCATACTTCTGATTCTTTCAGACTCAGGGCATGAAGGAAAAATCAAATCTGACCATGTGGTTCTGGTTGATAAGGAATGAAATAGCGTTATCATGACAGAGAAGGAAGCTTTAGAATAAACCTTTCCCCTCCTCTTCATTTTCTTTTCTTCTGTTGTTCTGCCCCTCTCAAATTCCATTTTATTTGCTTTTGCTACCTCTCAAATTGTTTTCTTCACAGATTTGTTTCTTTTTCCTAATCCCCTATTTCACAGAATCTACCAAGGCTTATTTCCTTGAGAGTTCACAGGCATTTCAGCTGAGATTCTACTGTTCCGAGTATTTTTGCTGATATGAATTCCTGCAAGTACTTACTATCATACATACTCTTGTTGTGTCACCCATTATTTTTTTTTTATACTCACTACTCTCTTTTCCTCTCCTCTTGTGGAGCTGTGGGAATGAGGTGTGGCCTTTCACAAATTGCAGATACATCCCACGACTGGGTGAAGTTTGGCTACATTTTTTCGTAACAGGATTACACTTGTACTTCAAGTGCAAGTTTTTCTAATGTCCAGTCTACACTGACTTTTAATAATGATCTTTATTTTTTTTTCTTTCTCGAAAATGTTTGCAAAGTCTTTCCAAGGAGGGGGGGGGGAAGAAGGCAAAATTGAATAAACATGTAGCTGAAAGAAGAAATGTTTGCAATATAGAATGTGTCTGATTCTTCCTTCAGTGTGTATCTAGGAAATGCAAGACTTGCAAAAGAAGTTGTTAGGAATAGCCCTAGCCCTTGTAAACTTCTAGAGGAAGCTGATCAAAGTAATGAGCTTCAGTCTGTAACGTCATGAGGGATGAGTCTGTTCCCATCAGCAGGAAAATATTCTGGAAGTCTGGCAGTATTTGCTACTTCTTAATTATTTTTGCATGTTGTATTTTGTGTTGTAATGAATCCTGCAAGATTCCAGTTAAATTTGGAAAGCTAGGGGACAGCTTCTTGCTTAAGTAACTTCTGCTGCTCCTGCCAAAATGTTGATATTTACGTGCCAATTTAGCATGCTTAAGGTACCACTAAGGTTCACTGTTCTCCTTGTTTCACATATCCTGACATGGACCAGCCACTTATGTAATTTATTCCTTTGTTAGCCTATATCCAGCAGGTGAACTAGTAATCCTAGCAAAGGCTATCAAATGTGCCAAAAATTAAACTAGATTTTTCTTCAAGATGTAGTGCAGAAGATACTAAATTACTCTGTGACATCCTTCTCACTTTAATGACAGATAAATATAATAATAATCTGTTTATAGTGCATAGATGTGTTTACTTGGAAGCGTGCTCAAGATCAGCTAGAGGAATGTGAGCAGCTCAGGTGAGCAGATTTTTGTCTCTTTACTTCTTTATAGAAATAGGGTATCTGTTCTTTACAGGTAGATAAAATTGAGGTGGGGTGAGCAGGTACCTGATACAAGTTGATAATGAATTTTGAATTTCTGTGCTGAAAAATACAAAGTCCCGATGCAGTCGGAAGAATCTCCAGCTAATAGAGATTCTCTGCCTTCTCAGTATGTTAAGTGTTAAAAGCAGTCAATAATAACTCTGCAGCAATGCCTTTCATCACTCTTATACTTAGGTACAGTTATAAACAAATTTGTAATTGTCTATGGAAATATAAATATGTAAATAATATTTTAATAATTCCCTCCATTTATCCTCTCTCTAATGAATACTTCACTTCTGTTCTCTGCTCAGTGTTCTTTTCCCTTTGCATCTCTACCCAACCATTTCCTCTATGATTTTCATAACATGTCCTCCTTTATTGTGTGTTCCTCTAGCACCAACATACCAGGGAGATGTGTAATCTTTCAGAGTGGGGAAATGGTTTTTATAACACAAAAATTACAAGTTGGGAAACAGGGAGGAAATGTTATGCATATTGAAAACTCCAGGAGTTTGGGTACCACAGACCAAGCTACCAAACTCCAATGAATGTTCTTTTAGCATACAGCCATTTATAAGTTTTCAAACTGAGGTCAGGCAGCACAGAGGACCAACTCTGTATTGTCATCTTTACATTATTAGGTCAGCCCTTATACCTGGAAAAGCGACCAGCAGAAGCTTCAGCCTTCCTCACATCTGAGACAAAAACAGGATATTGGGTGCAAAGGATAATACATATTTTCCCCAGGAAGCACAACAAAAACAGGGACTTTGCTGATTTTGTTGGCAATTATTACAGTAATTGTTGAGATGGGCTGGTAAGTTTTACATTTTTTGGTTGTGTATAATAAATTAACTTCTTCTGTGTTAACGTTCTCATTGTTAGGATTACCTGCAGGCCTGGAAAGGGAAGTGAACTTCTGAGAAAAGAAAAAAAAAAAGAAAGATATTTTAAGGGCAGTTTTCTTCCAGTATAGTTCATAATTGGTTAAAGATTTAAGGTAGACATCTCAGTACAGGATGGCTAAGTGGTACCTGGAGCTGTCCAGACTTTTTCTGTCACAGCTGGAGTAACACTGCTCGTATGCTTACACCAGACATTAGTGCAAAAAGGAAAAAAAGGCAATTCAAAGCACCAGAATTAAAAGCCATCATCCTTATAGTAATGTTTTTGTTCTCCAGACTGTCATTCCGAGTTCTCATGCTTATTACTAGGAGCAGCTTGCTGGTGGCAGATGGAATCTTGTAGTGGCCTTACCGTTCTTTTCAGCAACATGTTGGACTGGATGATATTGAAGGTGTTTATCAAGCAAAACAGATCTGTGATTCTATGATTCTCATGTATTCCTGTGTTGTCTTAGTCCCCAAGCTTTGACACGGTGGTATCCTGAACAATATATTTTTATTTTCTCTGAAAAAAAGGACCGAGGTGCATTTTTTAGCTCAGCTGTTGAGGTAGCACAAAAGTCTAGAGTCAAAGCAGGCACTGGAGGCCAGAACAGAGATGTTGTTTGGACATGAGGGGTAAAGATAGGAAGTTTGGAAAAGGAAGTTGAAACCTGTAAATGAGATTCAAAGAAGAGATGAAGTATGAGTCTCAGGCAAAGCAAATGATAATTCCAGCAACCTTGTGGTAACACTGGAGTGCAAGGCAAGGATTTCAGGAAGGAAGAGGAGGCAGTGAGGCAGAATGGTTTTTCTCAATGTGGCCAGGAGCAAATAATGCCTTGGTGCTTTTTTATATCAATAGATATTCCAAAGTACTCTGTACCTTGGAAACTGATTTGTGTTGCAGGTCACACTGTTTATTTCTAGAGATATGCTCATGGTAGAAGTAGGAAATATTTTTTAGTGGCAGTCAGTCTTGCAAATAAGTGTTATAGCACCACTATTTAATTAATGCCAAATGTGTCATCATGCCTTAGTCATGGAAATGAATTTAGGATGCATGTCTGTTTTCTCAGTGAATTAAATACCATTTCACCCTAATTAGACTAATTTTTACTGAGGACAATGGTTAAATTATTAACAATACCTCCTCCTTCAACATTGAGACAAAGAGAACTGAACATATTCTAAATTCTATGAAAAAAAAAATCAATTTGTGGTGATTTTAGTTCTTCATTGTATGCTAAAGTGAAAAAAAAGTTCTTTTGAGTAGCTAGCAATGCAGATATTCCATGTGCCTTTGTCTTCAATGGATAACTGGTGGCTTTGTTTGGTGATCATTATGGGCAAATGTTTCCCATCATTGTTAATACCAGAGCAGTTCCTGGTAGGAGGAACTGTAGGTAAAGTTTCTGCCTGTGAATATTTTTACTTTGTCTTTTAGACCCTCAGTAAGCTAGTGAAGCCTGAGCAGTTGCACTGTCTCCCTTCAGTTTGCACCAGCTCTGGTTTCATTGAGGTTGTCAAGGTGGGTAATAGAAAAGGTTAGAGGTATGTGGAAGTTTTTTTCATATCTCAAATCAGTCTGATGTGATAACACCTTCAGTATTTAAAAAAGTAAGCCTTTTTATGAATCCTGCATCCCTCCAACTTACTCTTCATCAAAAGTGATAACTCATTCATTGCATTCAATGATTCTTAGAAACTGGGGATATGTGTAATCCACACATTAGGTTTCTTTAATTGTTTGTATTGCTTTAAATGTGAGGGTTGACTTTGTGAAAGCACCCAGAGCCTCAGGGCTCTACTGAAGTAGTCAGTCAGCTGGTGGGCACTGAAAGAATACTAGCCAAATAAGTGAGCATAAATATTGTTAAAGCTTTTAGCCTTGCAAATTTATGGTATAAACATTTGTTACAAGCTTCCAAAAAGTAGAATTGAGCTAGATCATGCAATTTCTATGTGTACTTTTCAGTTAATTCATTTATCTTTATATCTGCTGACACTGAATTCCTTTATAACTGTTACGTTAAGTCAATTTTTTATGTTGAATTTGGTTTCTTGTACCCATGAGTCCAGCAACTTCTTCTTGTGGAAAAAGATTTCATTCTCAAGGTGTTCTTTTGTAAGAGCTGAGTAGACCTGTGCATTCAGAAAAGTAAGATCAAAAACAGGAGTCTTGCAAACTGACTTGTATTACACCTTTCTGGTTTTCTATTTAAATTTTCACTTGTAATATCAAAGTCAGTCATTCCCAGAGTTGCAGAGGAAGGGAGTACAAGCAATTTAATTTGCTTGTTTTTTAAGTTAGTTTAAAAATGCTGGTGTCAGTGCCCCTTTGATAAGCATGAGCACTGAACAAACCCAGGTTTTTAAAACCCATAATCTTGTTAAGATTTGGTAAAACTTCTGTAAACTGCTGAGCTTTCCCTGGGGAAATGCCTCTCCCTTTTGCAGATGACTGAAGGATTGTTGAGCATTGTTACCTGTTTCCAGTGATCATAAAATACGTTTTAGTGCAAGTAATATTTTCTGTTAAATCCTCCAGGTACATTACTGTAGATGTTTTTTCCACTGCTTTTTTCATTTAGAGGAATGAAGTATAGTTTATTCACTAGTTGTATATATCTCAACCAGTTCCACTCCTACACATACCTTCTTTATTTTCTTCCAGCTTTTTGGAATAAAGTTGCTGTAGACCAATTTATGAGATAGACAGTAGGTCTGTTACTCTGCTAATCTTTGTAATTACACAAAATCCAGTTGACACAGGTGTAAGAATGATAGTTGGGCCAGCAAATTGTGCTATACAGGCATTTCTAAAACCAAAGTGGTTTATAGGGTTGACAGCAAATTACATTATTCAAATTTCATGTGCCATTCAGTTCCTTGTGATTGATTTATAGTCTTTGCATGGTCATTAGCTCAGATTTGGGTCCAGTCCAAAGACAGAATTCAGACTGATAGAAAGCTGATTTGTGAACTTCTTAAAATGAGCTGTTGTGAACAGTCTGATTCCTGGAGAGGAGCATTGCAATAAACATTATCAGTTCCTGCAGTCTTTGTGATAATATAGGTGAAGAAGGAGAGAATGGATCGGGAGGTTAAATCCCATCAGGCCACAACAGGAGCCTCGTGGAATAATATTGTGAAAGAAGTTGCACTGGCTTTTCTGCCTGTATTCAAAATGTTGTACTGCCATGAACTTAAAGCAGCTGCTAAATAAGTTGGAAAGGTGAAACCACAGATGTTTCTGAATAAATTAATCTAAAGATATTACTGTTTGCCTTCCATCATATTGTAGGGGCACAGATTTGGGCCACAACAGGAGCCTCGTGGAATAATATTGTGAAAGAAGTTGCACTGGCTTTTCTGCCTGTATTCAAAATGTTGTACTGCCATGAA
This sequence comes from Chaetura pelagica, assembly GCF_000747805.2. Classification (NCBI taxonomy): domain Eukaryota; kingdom Metazoa; phylum Chordata; class Aves; order Apodiformes; family Apodidae; genus Chaetura; species Chaetura pelagica. The sequence goes on along the minus strand of NW_009954311.1, from coordinate 1,241,752 downwards.
CTTAAAGCAGCTGCTAAATAAGTTGGAAAGGTGAAACCACAGATGTTTCTGAATAAATTAATCTAAAGATATTACTGTTTGCCTTCCATCATATTGTAGGGGCACAGATTTGATAAGGCTGCACAGCAATTTACTTTTTTTTTATTTTAAAAAAGACAAGAATTATAGTTTAGACTGAAAAAGTACAAACAATGCTCATCCTTCGTGGAATAATATTGTGAAAGAAGTTGCACTGGCTTTTCTGCCTGTATTCAAAATGTTGTACTGCCATGAACTTAAAGCAGCTGCTAAATAAGTTGGAAAGGTGAAACCACAGATGTTTCTGAATAAATTAATCTAAAGATATTACTGTTTGCCTTCCATCATATTGTAGGGGCACAGATTTGATAAGGCTGCACAGCAATTTACTTTTTTTTTTATTTTAAAAAAGACAAGAATTATAGTTTAGACTGAAAAAGTACAAACAAGTGCTCATCCTTAGACCTGCAAACCTTGAAGGGAGCCTCTTACAACGGTTGGCAAGGTTAAGGTGTGGTATAACAAGAAACCTGTCAGTAAGGACCCCCATTCCTTATGTTTCTTACTGCCCAGGAAGAGGGTTACTGGAGATGACAAAGGTGCCACCTTACAGGGGACAATATTTTAAGAGATGAACTGATACAGGTTTTTGAAGCAAAATTCAGTGTCTGGAAACTGCCATTACATGATGATATGGAGTGTGGGAAGAAAGGGGTCTAAGAAGAGAGTTATTTTCATTGGCATTTTGCTTTGAAGACACAGGATTGTTTTGAGCAAATGCCAATGTATTGGTTCAGTTTGAGGAATAGTCTTGTCACACGCGAGCTAGACTGTTCTTAGAGAAAATTATACAAGAAACTCCACTCCAGGTTTGCACCTCATTTCCTCCAAGCCCTGATGGAGACACTGCAGTCTGTATCAGTGACTGAACCTTTGGCTGATGTAAAACTATATGTGTGGGAGACGTTTAATCTGGAGACCAGACTAAATCTAGTCCAAGGTGAAACGTTAGAAAAGTAGATTGTGTAAGCATAAAGGCTTCAGAACAAATTGTTCTGGTGTACTGATCTATTCCTATTGTGCTCAAACTACTTGCTAATGTAGACATAATGTATGTTGCCTAACTGGCAATTACTCTGTTTTTATCTTTTATTCTGAGAATTGCACCAAACCTTAGCTGAAAGATTTCTGAGCCTTCCACCCAACCACAGATGCAGGAAAGGACATGCCAAGCCTGCCCTAACATCCTGGACTTAAGTGTTTTGCAATTTTACAGCTGGAAAGATTAACAACGTGAAGAAAGGAATTGTGTCATCCTCGAGATTCCCACACATGTTGCTCATTCCCCTGCTCATCATTCCATTTTCTTTCACACTGATGGTGTAAAGGTGATGCATTTAAACAGAAAGAAGAGAACAAAATACCCCTGGGCAGAAATCAATCTGTCTGCACAGAAGCTATTTTTAAAGCTGTTTAGAATAGCACACTTTTTCCTGAAATGTGTTCAAAGATCATTATTCATATGACAGAATAGTGTGTGCTCATGTAATTTATGTCGGATATTTTGGATTTCAGAGAAAACAGGAGCTTCTTGAGAGCTAAGACTTGCTAAAATAATCAACACTATCATTTGAACTCTTTAAAAGGCCCATAAAAATAACATGTCAATAGTGGATTGACATTAAAACTCTGGTATGTAACAGGAAATGATGCTTAAATCTGCAAAAAAAATAATAGGCAGTAAGAGCTTTTGAATCTGGGAGTGATTTTCTTATTTTATATTTGCTTGTAAACATGGCATGAATTCTACTAAATCTGCCATCTTTATGGAAAAGAAAATGGAACTTCTCAGTTTTCAGATTTAATGCTTTGTTACCCAGTGGCAAAAGTTCTTCTAGCCTTTTAAAATGCATTTGGACAAGAAACTGATTAATTTATTAATGATTGAAGATATTTAATAATGCAGGATTTCTTTCAGTTTTGTCAGCACAATGGATCCTGCCACCTCACATAGCAAGACATGGTATAATCTAAAAAATAATGCTTGCAACAAGTACTGGAAGTGAATTAGGAATTTGAATTTCAAGTTCAATGGTACTTTTGAGCTTTGGTGCTTGGCTCTTCTGGTCTTTGCCAGAATATGGATTTTAAAAGACAGCAAGGGGAGGAACCCAACCATCACTTAATGACATACACGTGATGTCTGAAGACATGGTGATACTGGGAAATTAATTATTTTAGTCCTCTCATAATTAGGTTTGCAGCCTTCAGGGAAGAGCTACAGTTAGAAAGACAGAGAACAAGTGCTTGTAGAAGGAGGGGAAAAAATCTATCTTTGAAATTCTTAAAAAATATGGCCAAGGAATTGGCCATATTTGTGATTAATTCATGAGCTTAATTAATAGCTAAATATAAATGCTAACCTAGCTCCTCTCTGCTGTCTAAATACTCACTTTACTGTATTTTGTGTACTGATAAGAACTGGAGGGCACTGAGGCAGCTGCTAGACAGGCATTTTAATGACACTGTTTCCTAGTGAGTGCTAGTTTGCTTAGTGGAACCTGAAAGCTTCCAAAAATTCTACACCCACTTCCATATTATCCTGTCACATGGATGTGAAAAAGCATCTCAGAAAAAAATTCCCATCGGAATGCCCAACTTATAGACCTATAGCTGGAGACAGAACAGGAATGGGAAAATATGGTGGGTCTGTTACACAGGTTTCCCTTCACACAGAGGCTTTCAAAGGATCTGTGCAATGTAGGGTTCTGGGAAGGCAGGGCAGAGCAGGATGATTTGTCTTGTTCCAGCAGAGCAGGGTCAGCAGCCTTGTGAGCTTGCCAGGCAGTATTTTCTCTTCCAAAAGTAGAAGTTGAGTGTGCCAATAGTAGGTTTCTTGGTTAGTTCTGAGCTATAAATCAAGGGAGAGCCAGATGACCTGGCTTTATCCAGGGTCAAGATAGAGCTAATCAGTGAGTCCATAATATCTCGTTGCCATCAAATTCAGCATTAGGACCTGTGAACCCACGGTTACCATACAGGGATTTGTCAGCCAGTCATTGGTGAGAGTACCCCAGAAATCAAACCTCTATTAACAGCATCCAGGTTTAAAAATGAAGCTTTGCTTTTCAAAAATCTAGTTGATTTAAAACCTCAGCACTGTAGGTGTGTGTGATATCAGGAAGGAAAAATGGTTGCCATAGTTAAAAGTACTTTCTCACTTTGGAGCCTCCTTCAATGATGAAAAAAAAAAAAGTAATAAGCAAGTTCATTCTGATACTCCTCTATTATTGAACTGAAACATCAGCAAAGTTTCTTTTTCAGTTCTTGATAGTCCTTTAGTCCTCATGTGACAGACACCCTCACCCAACCCCTGTCAGAGACTCATTTGTTTTGTACATGCATAAATTGATGGGTCACAAACTGGGGGGTTAGGAATAACTGTTCCATGTTGCATTGCTGTAGTCTGCTGCTAATAATAGAACAGAACCAACAACTCACTTCCCAGAGGCATCAGCAAGCTTTATTTGCAAATTTTTTTCAGTGGTATCAGGCATGTGGAATAAATTACCATAAATTGCTTGTGACTAAATGTAAAGTACCTGGAGGATTTGCAATAGTTAATCCCTTTATTTCTGGGGTATGTGAAGAACAAATTAAGCTGAAGACTGATGTATAACTGGTTTTCAATAAAACTAATATTCTTATATAATTGTTTAATTATAAAACATATTTTTAGAAATTACAAGCTTTAGGAATTAGACAGTTAGCAACATGTGCTGGCCTATAATTTCTGTTATTCTGTATAAACTACAAGTAGCAATAATGATATTAGAAATATTAAGACTTGCTCTAACATTTCATAATATACTAAATCTTACTTTGTACCAATATTTTCAAGACTGTGGCCAAAAGTAGAATTTCTCCCTAAATTCTGCTGAAAGATAATCTTCTATTTCCTTGTATTTTCATATCGATTGCTTCCTTCTTTCTGTCTCCTTCTTCTCCTTTTAGCTATCTACCAAAAGAGCAGTTCTTCCTGATGTTTGGGAGTTAAATGTAACCATGTCTCGAGATCTAGACAAGAGATGCTATCAAGGTGATGTTCTCCTTCAGTGGCAGAGAAGGGAGACCTGAATTGCTGGTAAGTTCTCTGGGTCCACACAGCAGCCTGAAGCCATTGGCTATGCATATTCTTTACCCATAGTGCCTGTAAAATTGCTGAGTTAAGTGGATTATCTACATGGCTGCAAGAGTTTAGAGGTAAATCTCTAAGCTTGTGGTTCCATGAGGCAAGGGGAGCTGATTAGTAGTTTCCCACTGCTGAAAAGGTAATCTTGTTCCTTTGCTCCCAGCTAATCACACCCAGCCCTTAGTCTGCCTCTGGTCTAGCCCTTGGCAGACTCTTTTGTGAGCCTCTTCAAGCCTGTTCACCCAGCATGGAAAGGGCAGGTTTTTCTTGAATTAGTACACTGAATTGTTTCATGCAAATATTTGATTAGGGCAAGGGGCAAGGCGGGACCACGGCTGAGAAGGGAGGAAGGGCATAAGAGAGAATAGAAACAGAATCTTTCCCCCCCTCTTTTTTTTTCGGTTATTTTTTGTTCGGTTTTTCTGGGTTGTTTGTTTGCTTGTTTGTTTCAGATCCTTGTGAAAATGCACCATGAGATACAGCTCTTATTTACTTGAGATTTTTTAATTGAAGAGGAAAGTAAAGGGTTTATTCAGATACCTGGAAAATACTTTTGTTTAAAGGAAAGCAAAAGGTAATGGATGAGCAGAGGGATGCTCAGAGTTGGTAAGTGTGGTTTTTGTTTGCCCTGTTTATAGTAAACATTCTTTTGAAATAGGTGCCAAGCTAATTAGTCAAATTTTTTTCTTCAACTAAATGTAATTTCTCTCTGTGTGGTGTCTCACATTTATAAACTGAGTTCTTCATAGAAGAATCAGAGGCTGACACAGAAGAAGGGTAGAATATGTGCCCACAATCTTCTTGACAATAGCAAACACTGGAATTGCAAATAATCTCTGAATTAAGATCTGATTGGTTTTATTTCCTTTCATATACCTTCTTTTTCCATCTGGGAATCTGTTGACTGGAGGAATTTGAGCCTATTCTACTTTTGTCCAGGATTTATGGATGTTCAGTAGATTAGGCAGAGACACTGGTCAGCTTGGAGATTCCAGATATGTTCGTGTTACATGTTCAGAACAAACCCAGATTGCATTTGCAGTAAGTCAGATGGCTTTTGTGCACCATCAAAGAAGCCTGCTGTGGAACTAGTATGAGTATTCTTGATAATTCCAACATGATCCAGAAGCACTGGACTTAAGTATTTTATAACAAGCATGTAGTTTTCACTGCCTGTGAAATCGTAGGAAATATGAGAGCCAGACCCTGCTGTAGAGAACTGTGGGAGTGTGGCACACAGGAACAGGGAAGAGTGGAAACAAAACTTGTAGTATCAGTCTGTGCAGTGAGCCTGGTCACAGCACAAAACATGCCACTTTTTGTAAACAGAGCCTGCCAGGGGTATGTTGAGCATCAGTTCAACAGAAAGTAACTTTTCCTGGAAGGTAGGATTTTTTTTTCTGCTTTTCCACAAACTCAGCCCAGCTGGCTGTCCCTCTTTTCAGCAGGTGTACTGCATTCCCACGCACTGGTTTGTGGTTCAGTATGTCTAAACCCCAGGGGACAACATTGCTTAAAGTCCTCCCTGCACAGTTTCTGTTCCCTGGCATTGCACACATCCTTCCCCCCAGGACCCACCCTGTCTTACTGTTGAAGCTGGTACATACTCAGTAGCAGTCTCCTTCAGACAGATGGGTGTGCTAATAAGCTAAAAGCAACAGGCAAAAAAAATACTATTCAGAGGCTTCGAGGTCCCTAAGGCTATGACTCAGATTTGGGACAGGGTGCAAGGTATTGCTTTATTTGGTATCTGCTGCCTTCTCAAGTGCAGTGTCATTGTTACGAGTGAGAGACTGATGTACTTGGTTCTTCTCTCCTTGTTTTTAAGGGTGAGGTATGTGGATCATGCTTCTGTTAAACAAACAGAGTCATGCAAGGTTTTCCATGTTCTAGATGTAACTTGGCAAAGGCTGAGGAATCCAGGCTTAAGGCTGCTGGTGCAGGAATAATTAAGTCCAGTGCCATTACGTGTGATGCAGCCACACAGTTCCAGTTGGGCCATCCAGGGCTGACCCAGCCCTGTGTAATGGGCTCCAAATACTAGTTCAAGTGTCCAGATTTAGCATGGGACTATATTGGTGCCTCTTAGAATCTGAAACATTTCTAACTATGTAGCACTTACAGGATAGCAAAGCAGAAGTGAGTGCCCTAACTGCAACTACAGAAGAAATTACCAATGTAATGTGGCATGAGAAGAATAATCATAGTGGATAATTATAATTGCCTGACCTGGCACTGATTTGTAGAAGTGTGAGTGTTGGTCTTGATTCCTTGGCAGAGAATCCTGTGCTAAAACCATTCCTTCAATCAGATACCACATGCTTTAAGTTTTAGGTTATTTAAAATACTTCTTTATTTGTTTCAGTCTTAGTTTAATTTTATAATGAAGGAGAAGAGATCTCATTAACCAAACCCACAGTGTTTTAATACTCCGTAGTTTTCCAGCTAGTGGCTCTTAAGAGAAATAAATCACTTAGATGAATGCACTAAAATCCATTGTAGAGCTTGTAACCCACAGCAACTTTTTGCAATACATAAAATTTAGCTTTCTTCTGACTGCAGCCAGGACTGAGGTCTGCTGGTATCAGCACACCACGTGTGGCTGGGCATGTATTCATTGTGATCAGGGTTACTGAACAGACTCGAGGCAGGGACTGTGCTTTCAGTGTCTTATGCTGCTGACATGCACTAATGATCAAAATGGAATACTGGGAATGCTGCATTTAAACTGAGTCTGACAGGAAGGATTAACTGGGGCAAGCACTCAACTGCACTTGACCTTGAATGTTTCTGAAATATATAAGTAAGAGAAGGTAAATATTGAACGTGAGGGATACTCTGATCCTTTTATCTGCGCCCACTGTAGAGTAGGAAGGGGGGGAAGTTACTTTTACTTTTTATGAATGCCTAAGGATCTGAGCATGCTCTGTTGAGCAGGATACAGAGCAGACTGCAGCTCTGTTCTGTGTCTGTTAAGGAAATGAGCCCCACCTCAGCTAAAATGGGCAAAACATCCTTGGTAAACAGAGCATTGGGCAGAGCTTACACAATTAGCAATTACTCCATGAAAGCCGGGCTGGCCGCTCTCCAACTTTAACTGAACTTTCATCCTTCCACAACATTTTGTTTAGAAACTATTTTTATTTTTAAACAATAATACTCACTAGCAACACCCATCCTGGAGGACATAAAATGCTCTGACAGTCATCCCCAGTCCTGCTTAAACTGGGAACAGCAAATGTCATCTCTTCTAACAGAAAGGATGAAAGGTCGGCGACTAGTACTTAGTGTCCTATACATCTTCATTAATGAAAGGGAAACAAATTGTGCCTACAATGCTGCATTGTTGAACTCAGTCCTGCACAAAGAGTTACTTACAGTCGTCGTGACAATGCAATCTTCATGATGGAAAGTGAATATGTTGGAATCTGTCAATCAGGGAACAGGCTGAAGACCCAAAAATCATCTCTGTCCTCGGATCGGATTCAAACTGTGGGCCACAGGCAAAAAGCATTTTGCTGATCCCAGTTTATGTGAGCAAGGTTATACCTTTGTTTTGTTTCAATAATCAATCTCATTTTGTAAATTGGCCAAAATAATTGAACTTTTAGTCCTCTGCTACTTCCAAGAAAGGCTTAAAGCAGCTCCTAGGGGTGGGCAGGGAGTATTAACAAAAGAACTGCTTGCTTTGTGACTGTTCTGGAGTTCAGAGTAGCTGGGTACTTTCCCAGGGTTACTTAAAAAAATACTAACCACTCCACTGATGGTTCCCCAAATCAAGTACTTCCTACCTTTCTTACCAGCATATTCAGCAGATTTCCCAGCACTATTAACTGGCTAGTTACTCAATAAGTGTAGTTATAATGCAGCCATGGTCTCCTCTTGAAAAATAGGATTGAAAGCACCAGATGGCAATAGGAAGTGATGTAAAGAAACACGAGGATAGAATTTACTTTTGTTTCATAATCCAATTACTTTGGATACACTGAATCAATGGGGCTATTCCAGGTCTGAGAATAAGGCCTGCTCATGTGAATATGTGCTTGGAATCCCAAGCTCTGCCAATTCATACTGGCATGACTAAGGAGATTTCTGCTTCCAGCTCTCTACTGTCAGGTTAGTGGGAAGAGTGGCTCACTGGACAATGTCCCTGTCCTGAGAAGCCACCCACTTCAGTGTGGCAGAGCAAACTGCCATAAAGTTCATTTTTTACTTTCCTGTGAGCAGCAGTTGCTGGGGGCTCTGATTCATAGTCCTTGACAGATGATGACTTCAGCAACCGAAAAGGTTACTATCCCACTGCCACTCATAACTCTGACAAAGATCATAATCAGAGCCTCCAGTCTAATCACAGGATGTTGAACTCTGTTCTGCAGAGCTGTGGGAATCATTGCTCACATCCAAGGTCAGCAAAGTCAACTAGCCAATGTGTCTTTATATGCATATTCACACTTGATTTAAATACACTGCCTCCAGATAACTGCCATCCTCAGTGAGTGTTTGGTTCCTCTATGGTTCTCAGATTAAGTTGGTTTCATCAGCAGTTTTTCAAATCATATACTGAGTTTTTCACAGCAAGAGGAGTATTAGCAGAGCAGCATTGTGGGACAAGTGATTTATTGCACACATGTTATAAAATAATGAGCTTATATGAGGGTTTTTTTCTTAAGAAGGGAATAATAAGAAAATTTTGAATGGATGCAGTTCTGTGTTGGTGTGAGGAGCAGCCTGGATATTTTGTGGGAATGTATCAGAAAAATGAACTATTGCCCTGATTTAGAAAAATAATTTAAGTGCTATTTTGGGAGTATAGCCTCAAAATTCCTACCCTTTGGGTGTAAAGCAGGGAAAGGTCTGGATTTGCTGAATAAAAAATGATGCCAGTTAGATAACTGTTTGGAATTATTTTGACTGCAGCCAGAAAATATATCTCATCACTATGGCTGCAAAAACAAACACCCACCAAAGAACTGTGTCTGACACAAAGAAAATAATTAAAGGAAATGGAACAATTTGCAGCCTATATTAAATTCTTCACATTCCCTAATACTAATATGTAAAGAGGTTTGAACTCTCACCTTGATGAGTCTATTCTGAATTCTTGCCAGTCTGACAGTAGCAAATAGAGTGAACATTACTTAGAAATAGAAACTTGAGGTTTATCTTCCTACTCAGACCATCCCATCTCACATTTTTTATGATTGTTGAGAGGAGGATATAGTCACATCTCTAGATTTGAATTCTAGAGCATAGTTTTGCTTTGAGTCCAAACTGAAAATAACTGTATTTTACCCTCTGCTTTGGATGCAGTTAAAGATAACAGAACTTCCCAAAAGTGCCTTACTCTTAAGAGTTCAGCCAGTTCAAGTTTAATGGAATCATTCCATAGTTAAGCAAGTAATGCAGTTCTATATAACTAACATAAATAATTTCCTGCAAAATGTATTATATATGTTTTTAACCCCAAATATTTGTAATTAAAAATAACAACAATGAAAGGAAGAAAAGGATTATATACCCAGTGTTAGATACCCATAACAGGAATATGAAAGTCAGCGCAGATTTTAGTAAAGAGGGCACTGCTCACATTGGAATGTCCTTCCTTGTATGTGTGTCATGTAGCTGCTCAACCATCAGCATTTAGAGCCAGACTGAACATTAAATTGATGCCACTTTTTCTGAGTCTGGTTAGTTGTAAATAGCCAATCAGCCTCTTCCTGGACCTAAGGTGACCCTCTTAGCAGGGCAGTCTTGAAGAGATGAGAAGCCAGGGTAAGAAATACTGCAACTGTCCAAAATAAGGCACCAGCTTTCATAAAATCCAAGATCTAAGATACAGACGCCACCCCTCTCCCACACACACACAAAAATACCCAACAAACAAAACTAAAACGCCTAAAAAAATAGCTCTGCAGATAAGGACCTCAATTCCCCAATCTCTTATCTATAGTTTTCTGCTCAAGACTTAGCTCAGTGAATTGTTGTTCTCTTTGGCGTGAGTGATTCTATGAAGACAAGCTATACCAGTAATTGTGATGCCCTCCCATTCTCTGCTGAGGAAATACAATGGTGAAATCATGCATATAACTCTTCAAAATACTGCATAAATTCTTCCTTCAGAAACATGTGATTATTCCTTCTCCACACTCCATCATTTATTTGGAGAAACTAAATTAGGAAGGATGAAAGACGTGTGAATCCATATCAGCAGAAGTGTTGATGGCAATAAATTCCTGGTAATATACTTATTATTCCACATTATGACATCCAAAGACAAACACTATCGTACTTAACAGAGCTTACATTGAAATCAAATTATTTGTGGACACTTACAAAAGTACTGTAGAGTTAAGAAATACAGTAATTACAAAATCTTTTTGGCATCAGTTATTTAAAATTAAACGTAGAGATCCATGTTTGAATTGCACTTCATGGATAAACTTTACAGCAAACATTTCCTAGCTGAGAAAGAAGTGATGATGTCATTCTACCTTACCCTTTGTAATGTATTTTACACCAGAAAGTATGTTAAAATATACTGAAATTAACAATTTTCAAATAGTTTCTGTACTTTGCCTATATATTTTAGAAAAGTGAGTCATATAAATGCATTTCCCCTCCAGTCAGCAGTAAGAACGACATCATATAAAGGGAATGTACACAACGCCAGAAGTGTCCTGCTGGTTTGTATTAGCTTTCCTGGTTAGGCACATCCTGTGTTGCACTAGTTAAGTTTTACCAGTTTGAAAACAGTCTATTTGAACATAGAGTTCACTATGGAGAGAAGCTTTCCTGCACCCAGCAAGGAGAGATAAAAGCTGTTAGGAACATTTCAAAGGTTTCACAGTCATTCTTAGGACAAAAATTGATCAGTGCTCTTTTTGTACAAATTTAACCCCTTCTTCTCCTCCAAAATAGTAATACAGTGAGGAGCAGAATGAAGGTGAAAAGAGATTAAAGTTATTATAAACAGTCTCTCTAAATGAACCCACTTCATCCAGACAAATATTGACATAATTCCCAAAGCAGATGGAGAAACTGACCTGGGAACTAAGGAGAAAGTGGATCCTTAGGCAAGGAGGGGGAAATCACTGCTATATGTGTTTAGAACAAATGGTGGGCCAAATTCAGGCTGGATAATAGAGGTTTCTGAGAAGGTTTGTTTCTGTGGAACTTTGCTGCAGATTCTCTGCAGCTGCTATTACACTAAGGTGAGCAATAAAAACACCTGTTTCTTGATATATGTTGGAGAAAGTGAATTTTGTGAGGATGGATTTGAAAAGCTCTGTGCTGAGAAGGGAGCATGAGGTGGTGTTTCTTCCCTGGGCACAAATTCATCGTCTAATATTGTCAGTAACAACAGCATGTGTGATTGTGGAGTTGCTATAGGTGAAATGAAAGGCAACTTCAATATATGTTCCTTTTCCTTCCTGAAGTTCAGCAGCTGTACAATCCCTTCTGCAATACAGATATGCTGCAGCAGGACCTAACCTTTTGTTTTCATTTCATGAGGTGCTGTTTAACTTATTGCTGGAGACAGCCAAAAGACCTTCCTTTTAAGTCCCTTATAGAATCCCATCTTGAACCCTTTGAAATATTAACCTTTAGAAAGCAGAATGTTGTCCTAAAATTCTAATTCTTTTGGCAAAAGTTTGAGCAACACAGTGTTTGTGTGTCTGTGGGTGAAGGGGATGACAGTTTAATGGTAACTCAGTGCGTGTGTTATTTGTATCTCTATAGTAGCCAATTAAAATGTCCATTGTTGGTGGTAATCAAGGCAGTATCATTGTAGTTAATCACTGGGTGCTTTGAAAATTGAGAACCTAAGGAAGATTTGAGAGCAGGAAAAAATCCTCAACTATGTATTTGAACTGTGTATTTACTGAAAGATCTCAACCCACTAGTAGGAGGTATATTGAGCAGATGAGTTGGCAGAGACACACAGACAGCTGGTTCTGTCTGGCATACAGGTGTTTAACCTGGCTGCTTCAAGATTAGCTACTAGATGCCAGGTTTTTTGAGGGGATCACCTTGTTTAAGAAAAAGTGGCTCTTGTCCATTCCTGTAGCAAGTTCATTGAATGAGCCAGAGCAGCTATTTTCACTTCCTCCCTGCTCACCCATTTGACACCGTCCAAAAACCCCATTCACCATCTGCCAGAGTTGGATGTAGATGGGAGAAAGAAGAGTCTTTGCTGTTATGGTTGTGTGGTGTCATGAGCCGATGCCAGGGTGGCTGTCAGCAGAGGCCTTTGCTGACTTAAAAGGCATTTTGTTTAGACTTGGGTGGGGAAGAAGAAGAACCGTTTCCCAAGTGTGGTTTTGCCTTTTTCTTGTGGCAGAAGCAGAAGATGGAGGAAAACCAGACATTGCTGGTGTTCATTGTTCCAACTATTGTTAACGTTTTGTCGTTCTTCAGAGAATTCTTTTTGGGTTTGTTTTTGATAGACTGACAAACATTAGCTGTGCTCTGTGTGCCTTTATTTGAAAGAATGTTTTTCAGTAGTTCCAAGATGAGCTAGTACTTGATTATAAGTATGTTGGGATTCAGTGCTGTGAAATTTTGGGGGTTTGTCCAAAGGTTAGACTGCAGAAATAGCTGTATAACATCAGCAAAGCCAGTCTGCTGTTTTCCAAGTTGTAGTGAGACATAAAGTAAGTGTACTTCATGTACTGGTGGTAAATGTTGTCTGAGAATCTTCCACAGTGGTGTCAGATACACATGATTAATGAAATGCTGTATACTAGAACACTGAGTGTCAAAAAGCAGACTTAGTGTAAGTAGGTTAAATAAATTTGCCTTGTGCATAATATTGTCATTGGTGTACTTCTGATGCCAAGTGTGATTGCAGCTAGAATGATCTGAGACTGCTGTTGAAGCCAAAGTTCTCCTGTTGCATTTTGGTCTGGTATTTCAACCTGACTGCCCTGTCAAGAGCAATCCCTTGATTTGTTTTGCAACATCTGTCTTTCTCGTACGGAATAACAACTGTAGGAGGCTGGGCAACCTCACTCCAATTCAGATATAAATTTCTGACCATTGTAAAAGGACAGTAGTCAAATATTTGTAGAATGTAATATATTGTTCTTGCTCCATAACACAGGGTGTTTTTCATTACTTTCAGTTATAAAGACTCAGAAGGCTATTAAAATGCTGTGTCTAATACTGCACTTTATGAACGCTAATTGTCTATTCAACTTCCTGAACAGTGCATTGAAAATCTAATTCCTACCATCAAGGTGCACTTGTCTGAAGAGCTTGTTGTGAGCATCTGTATTTGGTGTTAAAGGAACCCGTGTGAAGACTCTGAGCTTGTCAACTCAATTATTTAGCAATAATTTTTGTTGGCATGAGATTGTAGCAGCAGCTACATTTAATTAACAGGTAGCTCCTAATCCACACGTGTGTGTTTGTGTGTGATTAAATAAACACATAGTGAAGATTCTGCTTATACACAGAAAGTCAATTCTGCAGCAAAGTTGTCAGACATTACAATTTAAAATAAAGCTGATGGACCACAGTGACAGCCACTCTATTTCTGTGTGTATGTTTCTTAAAAAGCAATTATTTGTTATATTTTTTAGAAAGGAGGAGGTGTCAGATAACTGTGGAAAAAGGAATGTGTTTATATTTGGGATGAGCAATCCTGTTATGCTACTTCCAAGTCTGCTTTAAGGAAGCATGTTTTCCTCATGTTTCAGAGAGATGGCAAAAAAGGAGGAAAGAAAAAATCAATGAAAATGCAGAGAGAGCCAAGTAAGAGAGAAATAAAAATGAATCAAGAGAAGCCTGTATGTAAAGAAGCAAAGTGGGAAAATTAAAATTTTAATGCAAATAAGTACCTGTGCCAGTCTACTTTTTAGAGACTTCTCTGTCTCAATGAAAGTTCAGTTAGTAGAAAACCAGGGTTATTAAAACTAAGAAAAGGGAGTCATTCTTTGAAAGTAATATGGATGTAACTGATGGAAGAAACAGGTCTATGAACTGTAGGAAGTTTTATGAGCACTGAATACACATTGAGAAGTTTGAACTGTTTTTTAATGCTTAAATGTCTTGGTTTGTACTACACATATTTAAATCATGACAGTTCTCCAACTTATAACTTTGTGGATTTCTCCTAAAACTGCAGTGCTGATTTTTTTTAGTGTTCTGCATATTCATGTTCCTTCCTATGTGATATGATTGACTGAAACTTTACAGATTAATGATATGTCTCCAGAAACGTTGTGACATCTCTTGACCCGTTATGCAACAGTCCAGCAGTGTGAGCAGATGTAGCTGTGACATATCTGAGGTGTTTCAGCATCTGCCTCCAGAACAGGCACGTAGCTGTAAACAAAACATGGGGTTTGGGTTGCATTTCAGACATCCATAGTGCTCTGCATTAATCAATCTGCTTATTCAACATGCTTCCTTACAGCCATGTCACTGTTTTTTATAGGTGTGGTAGGGGTGAAGCTATTAGGTAGCAGCCTAGGAATCCAGACCAGTCATTGGAATACCACATGGAACCTGGATCCAGTGGTAAAGGTATTATACAAATATATTAAGTATTTTGTGTGGATGTTTTGTTGTGTTTTGGGGTTTTTTTGTTTGTTGTTTTTGGTGTTTTTTTTAGTGTGTAGATATTGGAAAGGAAATTTGGAAAATAGTCCTGTGGGTCTGGACAAATGAACACCCAAGTGCATGGTGTTGTTAGGACAGGTGTCTGCCTCCCACCTGAGCCTGTATGGGTGCCAGCAGTCAGCAAACCATGGGCTCAAAGGAATCAATGGGAAATTGTCTTTTGAAAGGCAAATTGTAAAACAATTGTCACTTTATTTTCATAACTGGCACAGGAAACTAATCCCAGTGAAACCACTCAGAAGACTGGCAAGCTGGAAAACGTGCAGCTCTGGGAGAGGGTAAGGACAACCAGTTTCTCATTGCAGTCCAGCAGGTTGGAGGAACCATCACAGCTGGAGCTTGTACTCTCAGCCTGAGGTAAGTCATGAAAGCTTGCTCCTGAACAGTCATTTTTGTGCCTCTACATCAGTTTTTGCAGTCGTGCCAACTAGCAAGTTGACAGTCAGCTTAACTTATAACAGAGTGCAAACTTCACTGTCCTCAATCCTCTGAAACTGATCTGGAGGAGATGCTGTCTGCTCCACCCTCCCTCTCTGGGGTACTGCAGATCCCCATAGACCCTTAACTGATGGCTGAATGCCACAAGTTACACTTCTGAATGTGTCATTACTGCTGTTTTACTGTAGTGACTGATTTATTATGCAAGTCTGTGGTTGCACTGTAATCAAAAATCCATATGGCTTGAGGGAGACAGGATAGGGTAACCAACATTAGTGTAGGGTGGATTTGAACCCTTAGGTGTTGAGTTGTTACCAAAAATATTTGGCTTTTCTTTAATATACTACCCAGTAGGTTGGCTTCTTATTCTAAGAAAAAAAAAAAAAAAAAAAAGGGGATATTTAATTAAAAGACCTTGTTGTGTATTAAAGAAACTCAGAAGACTTAAAAGAGGGTAACAAAGGGGCAGTCAGATAGAATGTGATATCTGAAACAAGAGCCAAGTTAAAAAATGATTAGCTGTTTACTGGCCAAAGAAAGCAAGTCTCTGTTAGACCTAACCTGTCTGTACTCCTCTCCTAAGGCTCATACACTGACACATGGGGGCTCTATGGGAGAAATTTACATGTAATTCTGTTTTGTTTTACTTGGCGATCATATTCCTCCAACCTTATTGATTTCAGCATTCAATGTTTTAATGTTGCATCTCAAGAAAAGACACCTAAGAGCACAGTCAATCAGTCCTGAAAAATAATATAAATATCACTTCCACTTAAGAACATGTGGCATTATTCCCAGTGATTGGTCCAGGAAAAAATGTTCCTTTTCAATAAACTTGACCCGTGAAGGCCTGACTTTAAGTCCCCACAACACATACATGAAAAATATACCAAATATCAGACATTAACTATTACAACTAAGATCTTAATTCTTGATTTGAAATCTGTTAATTAATGAACTTGTGCTCATACAGCATATTTGTCTTTGCACGATTTTGTGCAATCTGACACATGATTTTAGTTTTCTTGGAAAAAAGGAAGAGCTGGTCCACCTAGTCCAGAAACTTACTGTACTTAAGTCATATGAATATTATAACCGTGATAACACTTTTGTAAACTGGTTACATTTTATTAACCTCATTTTGCAGCTGAGATAAAAGAGAATAGAAACTACACTTTCAAAAATTACCTTTGAAAACCAGAAATGCAAAGATTCAGGGCACGTTTTTGTGTTTGCATGTCAGTCATTTGCCAGCATCACTTAGGGAACGTAGCAGTTTTGGCAACAAATCAGAATTATTGTTTTTCGATTTTTATTTGCACCTTAAATACATAGTTTCAAAATGAAAATAAATGTATGCTTTACTTCACTAACAGTCAAACCTACCAAGAATAAATAATACAATGCTGACTTCATCCTGCTAGTAAGCCCTGTGCTCCAGCCGTTTATTTAATAGTGCTGTTATTTATAGAAAGCTCCTTCATGTGATGTTGTTGCCAGTAACACAGATGTCCCTTGAATGCACTCTATTTTAAATAAAGGTGAAAGGCTAAGGAAAATATAAAAAGAACCCACCTTTAATATTTGAATTCAACAATAACAAGCAGGGTGTGGCCACTCTGAAACCATGGCTTGTCGGATGCTTGGGAGCAGGGAAGGGTGGGAAAGCTCCCTGCTTACCAGTTCCACAGTCTTGTTAGTGAAAACACATCTGACACCAGCGATTGTGGCCTGAAAGATACAGTGAGAATGGGTGGTGCTTCCAGTCATTGCAATGAATCAAGTGTCTTGCTAGTACTTGGAACATAGCCATGGAAAAAGCAGTTTTGTGGGCATTAATGCACTTAATGTTTCAGAAGTTGTGAATGAAGACTCAAGAATTGTTGCCTGAATGTTTAAAGCAAGCAAACAAAAAAACGGGAAAAGACCAAACAAAAAAAATCAACCCCAGACAAACAAACCAAAATTGTTGCCTTCTTTAGACTGTTTTTTTTCCCCCCAAGGACACTATAAGGCTCTTCACATAAATCTTATCTTGAAAGCTGCTCCTTCATGCTCAATCTGCTGTATTTAAACTGGACGCTGTGATATTTTCTGTGTTTAAAATGAGACTTACAGGCTGCTATTTACAGAAAATGCTCTCTGTACCATTTGACAGTGGTTTGATAGTAAATGAAATTTACAGGAATGTAGGTAGGTCAGAGACAGAAAAAAGAACATTTTACACGTAGATAATCCTCCCCAGAATAATAACATGATGTTTTTGTTGTTTGTGGGTTATTTGTGTTTTGTTGTTGTTGTTTTTAAAGTGTTTTCTTTGGGGTTTTTTGTTTGTTTTGTTTGGTTGGTTTTTGTTGTTTTGTTTTTGTTTTTTAATTTGTAACAATCTGAAGTTTCTGTGAACTGAAACTTTAAGAATTTAATAATATGTATTTACCTGAAATTGACTTAGTAGAAGCTAGAGGCTTCCTAGCCCTGGAAAAAAAATCACATGTATTTCCACCCAGAATAGACTTCCAGTAACCCACAGTCACCCAGAACTTGGTCTCCAACATATGAGGTCACCTGGAACAAGCACTTGAATTTTGAGTTCTCTTTTTATTGAGGTTTATTCATTTAATTCTGATTCAAGAGGAGCTAGAACCTAAGAAAAAAATATTAGGGTTGTATAAAATCACAGCTAATGTGCTTGGCTATTCCAGAAAACTCTACAAAATCACTTCCATTCTCTTATCTAGGTATGAAGAATTTTATTCTGAGAAAAGGGAGTATTTTGCAGAGTGTGCAGCATGGTTGAGTGTCTGCCACAAAACAGACTATTCACTCCTCCAAAAATTATCCAAGCAGGTTGTAGTGAAGATAGTATCTAGACAGATTTTGTCTGGGCTTCATCAGCACATGGAAAAAATATTTAATCTCATTTCTTCACAGGCTGACACCACAGAGACATTTCATTTATTTTTCCTGACATGTTGTTGTGTTGTTCAATAGTGCATGTAGTGTCCCCTGACACTGGAACAAGCTGGTAGGCTTGAGCAAAACTCTTCCATTTTCACAGCTACAAGGAAAATAAGATGACAAAAGAGAAAGTTAACTACCAAATAATGACTGGGCTCCCTGTACAGCAACATGAAGCACACCTGAAGTAAATGACTGCTAAGGCTTGCTAGCCAGATACTCTGCAGCTATTTCTGTTCATGCCTGTACCTTACACAGGTACAACAAAAAATAATTTTAAAAAGGCCTCCTACAATAAATTCTCATCTAGTCCTGGGCTGTCAACTTGAGAAAATTAGGAATGCTGCTAATGGCACAAATAAGACTGCTTCTCCATCTGTGTTATCTTCTAGTCAAAGCAGGAAAAGATCAAACCCCTTTCCAGAAATAAGCAGCACTAAGAAACTTGCAGAAAAACAAAATATTAC
This sequence comes from Chaetura pelagica, assembly GCF_000747805.2. Classification (NCBI taxonomy): domain Eukaryota; kingdom Metazoa; phylum Chordata; class Aves; order Apodiformes; family Apodidae; genus Chaetura; species Chaetura pelagica. The sequence goes on along the minus strand of NW_009954311.1, from coordinate 1,223,053 downwards.
AACTTTTTCTCACTGCAGCACCCAATAGGGGAAGAAAAAAAAGGATCTGCAGGCAGGTTATAAAAGTTTATAGTGGTTCTGGACTGAATGGTAAGTGCAGGGGTATAAAAACTTCGGGCCATATTGCTATCTAGTATTTGCTTATCAGTTCCTTCAAATTGCTGCACAAGTAGCACCTGAGAAAGTAATTATACGTCTGAACAAAAAGGTAAATCAATAATAGGAAAGTTCAGGAAATGCAGTGATGACAGAGGATCCTGATAAAATGAGAGCAGAAAATCTGCAAGCAGAAACAAGTCCATGATAAGTGTGGGACCACTGGGGTGCCACCTTCTAATGGAGTCTACTTGGAAGGTATTTGAGAATAATATAAGATTATAGCTCTTATTCTTGTCAAGGACTAACTACAAAGTGATTGCAGTTGCCCTGAATTTACTGCTAGAAAATCAAAGGTGTTTTCAAATGTATCTCTTCAGAACTGGAGCTATTTCTACAAACGAGTGTCAGTAAAATGTGACCACTTAAATTATCCTAGAAACTTAATGCAAAGGGGAGAGGATATGGGTAATCTCTGATAACTAAATGTAAACGATGGTTAATCAACCGTGAGTTAGCTGTGAGTTGCAACACATCAGAGGTGCAACCATGGGCCTCATGAGATTGAGATTTGTTTCTTGCTCTACCACAGATTTCACTCTCTGAAGCTGGGCAAGTAATTGAATCACTTTTGGTCATCTCCATCATGGGGCTGATAATCTCTGACCTTTTGCCTCTGTTTTCTCTTCAGACTAAAGGCTCCTGAAAGGTGGCACTCTTACTACAGTGCCTAAGCTCAGTACAGCCCAATTAGACATGGGGCCCCTTGCACACTGTCATCTGGCAAAGACCATAACACAGTTCATAAATAACTGTTTTACAATAGCCCTTTTCTTCAGTTCCCACGGAGAGGACATAACATATTGTGTTAAAGGAACAACTCTCATCTGGTAATGTTAAAAATGTTCTGAACTGCTCTCTAGTCACCCAGAAATCAGATGAAGTTGTAAAATCTCTTTCAACAGGTTGGTGCAATTTTAATATGAGTTCAGGTCTGAGCTTGGAAATGCTTCTTCTGAAGAGAGCTCCTTTGAACAACCATGGTGTGAAATTAACTTCTCAAAATGATAGTGGGTCTTTCAGGGGTTCAGGTTTTGTTCCAGTATTTATCAATGCCTTTTGGCTTGTTAGAGCCTTTCTAGCTTGAATTTTTCATGTAAGAGGGGAGGAAAAAACCAGTTATTGCAAGTGCATTAGTGCAAGGTGATTTATTGCATGTGCACTGCAAAAATGACAGCACTGACTCTCCAAACCGTCCAGGCACAGGGAGCTGTTTCTGTCAAATACTTCTGGTATGACTGAACACATGCTCAGACTAAGATCTTTGTTTAGTAAATATTGAATATTCCCTAGTCCTTTATATCCTGTCGTCATTTCCTCTGTACAGCTTGCAGCTGGAGTTTCAAGCCAATGTACAGAGGATGCTGGTTAGGCAGGGTTTTATTTAACCACGGAGTGGAGACCTTTTTCAATGTTTTTTCCTCTCAGCAAAGTTCTTGGAGTTCTGTAGTCTGAATCCAAGCTAGGCTACACCAACATCTGTGTATAACCAGTAGGTTCATTTATTATCCATTAAGAAGTATGAAAGTACTGTAATAGACATATTCATTCATAAATATATACGTATATGTATAAATATCTACAAGAAAGGAGGGAGGTTGGCTGCCATGTAGTCAGTTTGTGGTTTTGGAAAACCACAGGCTCTAGGGTGGAGATAGCCATTGTGTTACATGAGCAATCTTCTCACAGTTTCAGAAGCAGCAGCTCAAAACACTGTGGTTCAAGACAGCAAAACACGCATAAGTGAAGCTGTTCCCCATGTAGGCCCACGTGTCTCACCAGGCCTCTGAAAAGTGGTGGGTTGAAGGGGGTGTTGGCTGTTCCTGAGTGGTCACAGGGCCCAGTTTGGGGCAGAAATGGGAAAAGGGAGAAAATATGTAGTGGTGAAGCCTTGTGATAAGGGATGTACCCCGTGCTGTGTGGAAGCAGTGGAGGGCAGGAGGATTGTTTACCCTGGGTCTTCACAGGACTTGCTCCATGGTAGTACCTACCTATGTGTTGTTTTTTAGTGGGAGGAGGGAAACCAGCAATATTGCAGAGTGGTTTTGTCAGTTTTGAGTTGTGGGCAAAGCACAGACTTTTTGGATTGGAATTCTCCTTTTTTTCCCCTTCCCTCTCAATGAATATTGAAATTGTTTTGGGTTTTTTTTAGTGGCTCTTTTTCTGTGATATTGTCCTCCTCCAGTTTCTGCTCTCAGAGTTGAATGTGCAAGTGATTAACACCAAGCCAGAGTTAATTAATTGAATAGTAAACATCTGTGTTAGGGCTGCTGCTTCCCTCAGTTCTCACTCTTGTTTTAAGCTCTGCCAGAGGGCTTTGGCTTTGTAAGGATAGATGGAAGAGGAGTTTGGTTGTTGAGATCTGTAAGTTAGGAAATTTATTGAATCTGTGAGCACTGCTCAAGTATGCCACTGAACAACTCTTAACAGGTACCTTGAGTCAGCCTTAAGTGTAGAAGGCAAGCCACTATTTTCACTTTTTCTGCCTGATAGAATTTATATGGGCTTCAAAGTCACAGGGTAAAACCTGCAGGGTTTGGAAATATTCCAGCTCAGCATTTCCTGGGAGTTGTTCTATGAGTGATGCCAGAAAGGCCACGGAAAAAAAGTCACCACAAAACACCAAAAAAAAAACCAACAAACCCAAAAAATTAGATGAGGTAGAATTCATGCTCAATTCCCTGGAAAGACTCCTAGCCTAAGTGTAGCAATCCTGAGCAGGCAATGCTCAGCAGGCAGCATCCTACTTTCCACCCTTACCAGCCCAGACTGTTGTGATCCTTCCAGAGATGGTTTTTCAAGTGCTAAAACAGCACAAGCTCTCACAAATGTGGAAGTCTGAAGTCGAAATGGTTCCTTTGACAAGGTAGAAAGATGATAAATAACATTTTCACACTAAGGGAAGTAATACATTTGCTGTGTCGAGGGTTTCAAACCAATGATGAGCTCATTTAGTTTCAAATTAACCTCATTAGATTTTGTAAATGCAAAACCTCTTTTGAAAAATTATTTCAAAACTGAACCTTGCTCTAGAGAAATGGATGGAATTTGACCTTCTAAGAGCTTTAATTTTTTTCTCTTTTGCTTTAATTCATTATGATGTCGCCAATAAATACAATAATCTGTGTCCTCTGCCAAAATACTTCATAAAATTTTATCTGTCTACTAGGGGGAGTGGGAAGGGGGGTTCAGTTTGTCTAAAAATGAAGTGAATTTAAAAAACAAAGATTCTATAGAATACATATTTTATGATTAGGCAATCTTAGAGGCCATGTTAAGAATTAAAAATTGTTTTAAGGATCGTTCGTGCCAAATGGCTCTTGCCAATTCATTTACACTGCTAATTATCTTGCAGAACTAAAGCTGTTTCATGAAAGCTCAGATCCTGGATCCCAGCCTGCAGCTTCCCAGTCATCTCTGCTCATGGGAATTTGAGCAGAAGTATTCCCCCAGGTGCTACAATTGGGTCAGCAGCTCTCCTGGGATCTCCAGTGTAGACGTGGCTCTGTGGGAGTTGGACAGCTTTAGCACTGCTCACAGCAGACACCATCCAGGGCACAGGAAGGGAATATCTATTTATTTTCTCCAGGCAGATTATGGAGTAGGAGCAGATCTGTATCATGACTTTTTTGCTCCATCATTCCCCGAGGCTGCTGCTCCACTGGAAGCGAGGGCGTGTGAGTCAGCCTGGCTCTGTCCTTAGGGTGTCAGTGTCCTGCACACTACTTGGGCAATAAAGCTAAGATTTTTGCATACAGCTTCATGATATGTGGTGGTGAACAAACATACTTCACTGACATTTCCAGAAGAAAATGCTGTTAGTGCAGCAAGAAAGGTAGCTCTAATGACACAGATTTTGGGGAGTGTTTTTTCTTTCTCTTTTGAAGACACTGGATATGGAGCTCTTTCTGTGTTATCTGGCTCTCCCACCTGTTCCAGCTGCACTAGCAGGGCTGTATTTAGTTTGCAAGGTTCAAGGTTAGCCTGAGGTTAGGCTCAAACCACAGTCAAGAAATGTAAACATGTAAAATGCATGTGATATGAACACAGGAGGGAAATGCCATATGGTGTTGTGCCTCCTCCCCATCCTTGCTAGTGAAAGCCCACAGAATTTTACAGTGAATCTTCTAGGAAATGAGCACCTGGACAAAACTGGAACATAGCAAGGCTCAGGCTCATGTGAGTGTTTATGCCTCATCTGAAAGTCTTAATTGGACAAAGCTTGCATGGGACTGGGCTTTGCAGACCTACTGTTTCTGCCTGTCTTATGTGAGTCATCAAAAGAAACATCTCATCTCTCTCTGAGATGCATCCAGGCAGCTTTAACCTCTTGGGGTGTCTGCATTGCATAGCAGAGATACCCGTTTTGGCTCCAAGTATACTTTCTCCAGAGCTGAAAGCAAAGCAGTTGTGTCAGGGCTGCTTTGCACAAGACTAATTATCATGTGCTGCTATGTCTGTGTGGCCATGCTCTGGGCTGCACAGTCCTGCTGCCTTGCTCAGGCACTTGGGGATAACCCTCAGACACCTCTGCCATGTGAGGCACAAGGCTTTGCTGTCCTGGTGCATTCTTACAATTTTTCCTAACTTCAGTTTCTGCCTCAGCTAATTGTTGCCTTTCATTTCAACAGGAAACAAACTCATATCCTTCCCACTAGGGAAATCAGCCCTCACTGTTGCCAGCTGTGCTGAACTATGGTTATGCAGTGGAAGAGTTGGGGATCTCCCAATACTTCAGTTTCTGAAATAGAAGGCTGACATCCTAGTCAGGTATGGTGCAGTGCTCGTGTTCTTGCTCTAGAGGTCCTATTCTGAAAGCCCCAAAATCCTAGTATCCTGCAGGATTGCCTTAGAAGCCCCAGCATTTACTGGGAATGGCTGCTCTCAGTCCTCTTTTCCCTAGGTAACCAACCCCAATGTTTTTTTCTTTCTGCCTTACCTCTTTCCAGCCAGCATCTGCTCTGTAGTGTGTTGTACAGGCTCATAAATGGGCAAGAGAGAAATGTGTCAAAACCAATATAAGTACACATTCACAGGAGGCTTATTTTTTGGTACATTTATAAGTGAATTCAACTAGAATTGTATTGCAGTGCCCTATTTTCATAGCTGATAGACTGATTTAAGTGACTTAGTTCAATAGCCAGGTCCTCTATGCAGCATGTGGCTGGTTGGAAGGTCCCCCCACACATAAAGATTCCTTTGAAGAACAGGGAACCCATCTGTAGATTCTAAAGGTTTAAATTTAGTTTGCTGGTTTTTATCTGGTTTCTCTTGCCTGAAAATGCCCCTGGTAAAAGCAGTGCTTGCTCTTATCTTCTCTTCTGCTTCCTCAAGTGTAGCAGGAACACACAGGCTATTCACTGCTCCCAGCTTTCCCCAGTCTCTCTTGCCACCCTGGTGCATGTGGATAAGTTGCAGAGATGACCCATAGCCCCCTAAGTGAAGGTTAAAATCTCTGGTTTTACCTAGTGTCTAAGGTAAAGCTCACCCACCCTTTGTCCTTAATTCCTCCCACTGCTTCTTGACTTTCACTCTTTCAGGAGCAGCTTGATGAGAAGCTGATTCCAGTGTTGATGCAGGTTTAAACAGCCTGCATTTTAGTCTCACTCCCATTCTGCACTTCTCTGTCTCCTTAGCTGTGGTCCCACAACTGTATGTAGGCTTGTGTTGGAAACCGAATCACTGACACGATGCAACAGCTGTGCAGGTGGAGGTGGGTGAAGGAAGAGGGCAGAAACTTGTTAAATTGGCTTCACCAAGTTCTTTAGGAGTCACCTAAAGCACACCTTTCTTCTCTCTGTGCATCCTTCCTCTCCCTCTTTCTCTGTCTTTGCCTACCTGAGCAGTCCCACTTGTCACTTGTAGCTCATGTTTCTTGTGACCAGCTCTCCACATCCCATGTTCAGGTCTATGGCATAGGGAACAAAGTCTTTAGTCTTTGTCTTGTACATCTATTCACCAGTACAGAGAATAGGGAAGTGCACTTGTAGCACTGGAGCATGCAGGGCACAGAAAATGAGCAGCACAGCAGGTTAAACCGATTACAGTTCCAAGTTGTAAGGACGATGTGTTAACGGGGCTTTTCAGGCCAGTGACTTGGCCTCTGACTGCCCGTGGGGTGCTGGGGGCTGCAGGGAGAGAATTTCCACCCAGCCAGAATTTCATTACATCATTTGTTAGTGTATAGAATATCACAAGGGAGTTTTACTTTATTTAACATCCTAACAATGAACAGCTGGCTGCATTACAGTCCTCTGTGTCAGCGAGGACACAGTCAAAATATATTAGTCTAGTTTAAATCTTTCCAGTTATATTTTTGCAGGTTGGCCAGTATGGACTGTGAATGAGCAGACTAAGGAAAAGACAATTCAGTAGTAGAAATAAAAAGTCAAACATGAAATCCTGAGAACTGTGCAAAAGAAATGTTGGCATGAAAGGTGTTAGAGGGATTGAACCTATTTAAGGGGCATAGATTATAAAGGTATCTAGTTTCCAAAATTGCTCTGTTGCCTAACAGGATATTAAGCCAAGAGTTATATATGATACCATGTTTATATCACTATTCTGATAAAATTATGATTTTACTTGCCTGAAAATTCCAGTGTTAAAAATGTCAGCTATTAGCTCCTTTTGTGCCTCTGTGAATTTAGTAGAGATATTTTATCATTCCCAGCTACTGGCATTGCCTGGTCTATTAGGGTTGTTCTGTACCACCTCTCCTTCCTTCCCCTCCAGCCATATGAGAGAGCATTCTTGCTGCTGCAGTGAGGACACCAGACTTCTCTGCCAATTTGGATATGTATAATAGAGAGAAGTCTAGAGCCATCTGCACTCTGACATTGTGTGATCTGTCACAGAAGCTGGGACATGCAGTCACAGCCTCTGTGATGGCTCACAGACTATGCTGCATTATCCTCTTCTTCCCCTTTCATTCCTGTGTGGCCTTCATCAAGTTTCCCAGTTTTTCTGCGTCTCAGCTCATCAACCAGAGAAATAAGTTTGAGCATGATTTACTCAGATGTTGTGACAGATGGACAGGGTTTTGCCATCCATATACATACCCTGCACAAACTCCCATTCTCATGGGATTTTTAGTGAAGTTTACTGAAGTATATACAGTATTATACAAGTCTATACAAGTCAATAACAGGAAGAAAGGGTCTTACCTATCACTTCTTGCCAGTCTGTGGTATTACCCACAGACCTTCTGAGAGTCCTTTGCAAATGTACTTTTATGAATTGAAAAGGACATTGTGTTCCACAGTTACTATAACAGATCTTTCTGTGACATTAAAGCATGGGATTGACAGGAAGCTATCTCTGATGACTGGCCTGATGGTTGGTTGGTTTGTTTTTCTGAAGTATGCGTTTTATACCTTGGTATTTGTGTTTGTCTATAAGCCAACAGAATAACACTCTCATTAGCTTTTCTTACCATCAGGGACAATGAGACACAGTCTTACAGTAGCTGGTTTCTTTGGGCGTCAGTTGTTGGCATTGCTTGTCTCAGAACATCCTCCAGCCCACCTGTTGTTCAGCTTTGGAAAACAGATCACCAGAACAAAGGAAGGGCTTCCAGATTTGGCCTTACAAACCATTGAATGAACAATCAGTTGAAGTTTGTTAGGCAGTTAAATGTAACTTAGTCATACACAAATGCCCAGATGAAATGGGGTTCAAACTCAGAAAGGGAAAAGAAAGGCAAGATGCAACAGTAGCCTTGTGGTATCACCTTCAAAGAAACTTTTCACCAAGATGTCCCAGTTTAAGGTTGAACAATTAGAAAGAGGACTTAATCATATTTTAAAGATTTTTTTTCTTTTTTTCCTTCAGACACAGTTTTCTGATCTGTGAAAGACACTGAAAGGGAAACACTCTCCTCAGCCCCAACTCAAGTGAAACAAAACTAATTTCTACAGTTCCTCTGAAACAAATATAAAGAGACTGATGTTGTCTCACCTCATACAGTCACTGATGGGGAAAGTGAGGAGTTAAGGTGGTTAAGGGTGGGTGAAATCTGCCTAGTGTAGAGACTCTCTCTGCTTGGGTCCATAACTGACAAAAGTACTTCTGGGAAACAAGAAATGCAAAGGTCCTGCTGACCTGCAGCAAGAAATTCACATTCCTGCCTTTCAAGCAAGAGACTTTTTGAAACACAAAGCTACTATTCTTCTGGTGGAGAGGTGTTAAAATGGTTTATTTAGCTAACACAAACATGACTAGAGTCTATGTGAAGCAAGGTGCCCAGTACCTGCAGCATCTCAGCTGAGGAGGCAGAGAGTGGGAAATGCACCCAATGCCTGGTAAAGGAGAGAAGAAAAGGGCAGATTTACTTTGCTGGGCCTCTGGACTGGAACAAGTGAACTAGAATGAGAGCTGTCATATTTCATGTTGGTTCAAACATTTTGAATGGCAAACACAAAGAGAACACAAATGTAATAAAAATTTTATTGTCTTCAGAATAATGAAGAGATTTGTTATGGTTTTAGTCTGACAGCAAATGATGTAATTAAGACTGTACTGTAATAACAATTGTGACAAAAGCTATTTTTAAGGTTCCCAAACTCTTTGACAAATTCTGCTTTTAAGCTTTTTTTGCTTTGGTGATGAAAAAAATAATTTTCACGAGCTCTTAATAAGCCTGTTAAGAAAACCCTGTAGAAAATTAAATAAAACACATCTCCTGCTACCAGGTTGCATCATTTAACAAAAATAGGTAAAGAAACAGCACAGCAGGGTTCAATGGAAAAAAGTAGCTCATACATGGCAATTCCTATGCCTGCTTTGTTCAGACAAAGGATAACTTAACATATTTTTTTTTTGCCTAAAATTATGCATTCTAAATATACCTAAATGTTCCAGCACCAAAGAGCTATTGTGCATTGCTTGCTAATTCCCTTTTTAACTATTTAGCATTGTCATTATATTAAGACTTTGATGCAGCATCTCACTTTAACAAGTCAGTCACTCTTCAGTATTTGCTTAAAGTGAATGTTTTTCTATACAGGGATAGTTTGTCATGTGCTTGAAGTGCTGAGTCAGTGTCTGAGTTTATCTATCTGCAATACTCCTGCAAAACCCAGCTCCACGATGGACATTTCAGACTGGGACATCCTGGTGCTTAGCAAGAGCTGATACCAAGTGGGCCCTGGCATCTTCTGGTAAGGATCTGCAGCAGGGAGAGCTGTGGTGCTAAATTGCCTGCAAGTAAAATGTTGAATAATCCAGACTTTCTTTAGCCTTCATGTTTTCTCTGTAGTTCTTTTCCAGACACCAGCAGTTTATTTTTTTGAAAGAGCCACCACAAGCATAAACTAGAGCATGGCTTTTTATTACTTGTCAATGTTACATGTTTCATTGCTGAAGAGGAGTATCCAAACTGTACACAGGATATCCAGTTTAGTGCTGTTAAGGGAAAATGATCCATCTTCCCAATGTAGAAAGCATTACATCACGAGGGGATGGAAACAAAGAGCTCTGAGGGACTGGGATAGGCAAACTTCCCTCCTTTCACAGGAAATGGGTGAAGCCTTGCTTGAAATTATTATTCAGACGTTTTTGTGCTGAGAAGGAAATGTCTCCTGATAGCAAAAGCTATTGGTTTCCTGTTGTGAACTAACAGTTTTGGCATAACCAGGAATGGACAGGAAGGGCAAATGATTTGGGGTCATCTGAAGAACTTCTTTTAATGAAAAGACCAGCCCAAGTAAGTGGGAAGAAATTTGCCCTGAAAAAGTGAAATGAAAAGGGGGAGAGGGGAAGAAAGTGGCTCAGTCGCTGACTGTTACAGGATCCTTGTGGAAATAAATAACAACAACAAAAAGTGCCCATGTCAAATTGTAGCAGGGCTAGCAGAAAGCGAGGGGGACACTGTTGTCCAGCAGGAAGCATTTCGGGGGGGGGGAAAAAACCCTTTGTAACCTACTTAATGAAGAGCCTGATTCAACAAATACATATCCGGCTTCTACACTGAGGAAAGCAATTTTTGGAAGTTTTCACAGATGCAGAATTGTTTTTTGTCAGGAGCTTCTAAGAGAGGCACTCACAAGTGCTGTTTTTCATCCCCGGTGTATAAATAGCACTGCCAGCAGGTCCCTGAAACTGCTGGAGCCTTGGGCCATCTGACTGCTTGTCTTCTACTCAAGCAAAGGGAGAGGCACACGTGACATTTTCCTACCTCAGACCTTCTTCCCAGCCTGTTGTGAGCAGAAAGGAGGTGGCTTCTCTTTGTCTTGTGCTGAGGTCTCTGGGGATCCCTGCCACCTGCAAGGGCTTTGCTAACAGTGCCAGGACTGCCCTTGCATTTGCATCCTTGTCTCAGCCACTTTGGCTCTTGCTCTGGAGGAGACTGGGCAAAACTGGCCAGGGCCTCAGGCCTGGTTATGGCTCCAGAGGCCACCTTAGACTCCTTCTCCTGAAAGATGGAATGATGGCTGCACTGCAGGGGCCTCTGCCCTCCTTTGCTGGCGGCTGGCAAGGGAGCACTTGCTGAAGAAACTGCCCTGCTGCAAGGCAGGTGCTGCTTCTTACAAGGCTTCTTATATTTTCAGGAGAAAGGAGAAAAAAAAAAAAAAAGGAGTAAATTTAAAAATCTCCCTTCAGTGTTGCAGTCTCCTTGTCAAGATGGCGGTGTAAGTTTATTTTAAGCATTTGAAAAGTTTAAAGGCTACTCCTAAAATAAATGAAACCTGCTTGGATTTTTGTGTTGTGTATTTTTGGCAGCGACCATTTTCTGCCTTCCAAAGATTATTTTGATTGTATAGAAATTCAAGTTGCAGAAAAAGGCTGCCTATTTCAAAAAAACAAAACATGAGTCACTTTGTGTTTGCTGATTCTTAAAAGGCCTTCCTTAAACTGCATTTTATGATGCCAAACCCACAGCAGTGTGTAAAAATGTGCCTGAATTTGTCTTTGCATTTAATGTAGATAGAATTTCGAAAGCCAGGTTCTTAGAAAAATTCAAACTTCAGTCACATTTGAATCACCCTTTTTAAAAAACATCTCCTTTTAAATATTTTTGTTTCCATTTAGGACTGCCAACATTACCATGGAAACCCCCAAAAACAAAGACTTTCCCAGCCTTGTGAGAGCCCACCTGCAACAGCAAGAATCGCCTGTTGAAAGTGACTCTCCTTCATTATTGGTGTCACCTAAGGACATTTTTGTGGTCAGTAGGATTTGTTATCTCAAAATTTACTGAAGGTATATTCTTAGCACTGATAGAATTTGGAATCTTGCCATGGACCAGTAATAAATGTCTGTTGCTGTCCCATAGTGCTCCCTTTAATATCCTATCTCAGAGTCAAGAGAAAAACACATCTCTTTACAGGCTGTAGAGTTGAGGTTGGAAGACTTGAAATAACAAGATGAAATAAGCAACTATCTCAGTGAGACAAACACATATAAAATGAAGTCCTAATAAACTGTCTTGATATAAATCTTTCCACTGGCTTCAGAAGGACTTGGATCAGAATTAGAAAGGGAATTGCAAGAATTCAGCTGCTGCTTCCTAGTAGAGAGGTGGAGCATATTTACTAGGGAACAATGGGCTACTATGAAAACTCATCTGTTTAGACTTTTAAACATTGCTAACTTGGTAAAGTTCTATTTTTAGTTACACAATTAAATGTTAAGCATTTTACTCTGAAATTTTGTAACTGCAACTAATTCTGTGCAGTTTTCCAATTAAAAAAAACCAGATAATTACAATGGTTTAACATGTATTTTTTCCCAGTCAGCTATTGTGGTAGAACTGACTTCAGACAGTCTGGCAGTATATGTGAATAATATTTCAAGACAATGTTCCTAAATTTCTTATATTTTAAAAACTCAATCTGACAACATATTTCCATATTTTTTTTGTGCCAACTCTCTGTTACCAGCTATATGAATTGTATATTCTGCTTGCTAAATTTTTAAATTTCCGGTATATGAAGCCTTTTGATGTGTGTATCCTTCTGCAGGGTAGTGGCAATTTGACAGTGAGTCTGCATCAGTAATGAGCACCACTGGGAAAAAGAAAAACAAAGATTTGTTTGTTTCTCTTTATTTAGGAAAGACTTTCCCTAGACCCCAAACCCAATGAAAAATTGAACTTTAAATAATGTTAGAAATACACCTTTGTGTTATTAACAATAATATAGGAGAATCAGATACCTGCTTTTGTTGTTATTTAAGCATTAATTTAAATGCATTCAGGTCTCACCTAGATTTGCTTTTCACTGCTATTTCAATGAGCAAACTTCTTGGCCAAATTGTTTGTCAGCACAGACAAACCTCAGCAATGCTACAGGTGACATCTGTGTGGTATGTCTGAGACCAAATGATGCTTTTCAAATCAATAGGACATTTTGGGAAATCAGATTCCACATGAACAGCAATAACAGACCTTACCTCTCCAGGAATATTAAAGAACAAAAGGAAAGGAAATTCAAGACATCAAACAAAATGTTTCTATTGCAGAGCTGAGTCTACATAAAGAGAGTGAACATAGAAACTGTATGTGATGTATTAGTGGCATGACTGTTGCAACAGCTCAGACTGCAGCCTCATCAGCATCTTTGTATTTTACAGGACTGGAGCTTCCTGTTGTACCCATGAAAGATTTTCAGAGAGAAGATGTCTGGTCTTTTAGAGAAGAGAACTTCCCAGAAGTGCACAGGTGCTGTCAGCAGGTACCATGGTCATTCTCATTTGGTCACCTCACTCTAGCTCCTAACAAAACCTCTGTTCTAATCACAAGTCTTGAAGTACTTTCTGCTGAATTTACCAGCTTTAAGTACAGCACTATCACATTTCTTGATATTTGCAGTCAATAAGGTTTCTGTGTCACAAAAGAATATTTTCCCAACAAAGGCTGATTCAAATGTTGTACATTCCCATTACTTCGATTTTTGCTCCAGGCTAACCAGATGATTATTTAGTGTTACTACAAGCTGTCATATTACTTATGCTGCTCAGCAAAAGGTGGTTGTGTTAGGTAGGGAGTATTCCTCTGCATCCATCTGTGCTCAAAATGACCATTTCAAAAATTCTGTTGCATATGTTCATTGATACCCTTTAAGGTGGATTGTTGTTGGAGATGGGAGTAAAAGTTGAATTTCCCTGTGAAGGTGGGTAGGAGCCCTAGTGGCCATCAGATTAAACTGGAAGAGGCTTGTAAGTGTTTTGAGTTCTGCAGTGGCAAATACTGTGGAAACTGCAGATAGATGAATTGCACGGGGATTATCACGCAGGATTGATTTTTTCAGGAATTAAATTAACAGTAGTGGAAGTTGTAAACTGGCATAGATTTGAGCTCAATCATAATAACATTATTCCTGTTCCTTTGGCTGGATGCTCTGTGCAAGCTGCAGTTCTCCCTCCTTTAAGTGTTAAAATCCCCTCTTCATTTGTGCATGCTTGCTGGAACTGATGAGATTAAACCAGCATAATACCACTTCAACTCAATAGGGAATGATTGCAACTGAAAAGCATTTATTTATCTGGTGTGAATCATTCTGTAGTGCATTTTAGTTCCATACTGAAGGGGAGGTTTGTTTTTCTTTTAAAGGTTTACTTAATATAGGAGAGGAAGCTAGCAGTCCATGGCACTTCAGCTTTGCTAATGCAGCTGAAACACACCTCACTTCCCAGTGCTGACATATTGCTAAAGGACATCTAGGGCTGTTCTGGTGTTTATTGTTACCACATCAATCTTTGCCGTTGGTTATCAGGATGCTGGTCAGTGTAAACAAGAAATAAGATTGCAGTATTTGTATCACAGAAAAGGTTAATGTCAGTATCAGTGGTTCTACCTGGCTAGTAGCTGTTTTTTTAAAATGAGCTAGACATTAAATAGCCACAGTTTTGTCTAAAACTAAAGCAGATGCTTTATGGAAAAAGTTGTCTCTTCAAGAGGACAGGTGATTTATGAAAAAAATAACTTAATATTATGGTAACTACCTGGATTTTACTTTCTCTGAGTCTGAAGAGGAGTGGCAAAATCCAGGCTAGAGACATGGCTAGGCCCAAGTCCTCTTAGTTTAATCTAATTATGTTAGTCAGGCCACTTGAGAGATGAGTGTCCTTACCATGTGTAGAGCAAAGCTCCTTTGCATATGACGGCACTCAGTCTGCTGGGAAAGGTGTTGTTGCAAGGTGAGCTACACAAGCCTGTACACCAACTGGTGGTCCTTAATTGCTGACATGCATGTAGCCCTCCTGGCAGCATACACAGCTTCTCACCCTAGCCACACGGAATACAGGATCTGCAGCATTCAAAAATGATCCATTTCAACATCATGACCTGATGTTGGCGGATGAGGCTCCACTGAACCTGTGGCTTCATTGGCCCCCTGATGCTGAGGGGGCCGAGTCCTCAGTGACCCAGAGGAGCTCAGCACCTGTGATTTTGGGAGCCCCTTTGGGACCACTCTGGAGTCTCTCCTTGAGCTGGTGGGTGGATGAGATTTCAGTCAGACAAATGGATGGATCACCAGTGAGTCCTGTTGTTTGGCCATCTGGATGTGCTGCTGCCGCCAGGCTCCTTTTTCAGCTTGATGACTGTAATGATTTTGGCAACAGCTGTGGCTGCTCCCATTCATTCTTTTAACAGTTTCCACTATCCTGGCCAATTATTTTTGGGGTCCCGGCCTTTTCTTTCAGAGATATGTGTTTTTCTGTTTCAATATCTCTGAATAGTGATTTGTACAATTATGTCCCTTTGTGGCTGCTCCTCATCTCCTTGAAGCAGCTTTACCTATAGCATATGCCTTTTGAACTAGCTTGTGACAAAGTGACTCAGGCTCTAAATAACCTTCCCACAGACAGTGAATAAAAAAAAAAGACAAGTCTCAGCTCTCCATTTTGCTGGACAGGGCATGCACACTAACCACACACACAAAAAAACTGGGGGTTCAGTGGTGCAGTCAGTAGCAGATCCCAGCTGTTCCCCTTGATACTGCACACACAGGGACTCCCTGTACAGGACTGCTTTCAGCTCCATTCTGCTCTACAGTTTTGTCTATCTTCAGTATTTTGTCAGCCCCAACAGGCTGAAACAGGCATCTTCTTGTATATTTTAAACTGAAAGAAAAGCCTGAAAACAAATACTGAGAGACTTCTACAGGCACCCAGAAACAAAGCTGGCATTATAGGATATGCAATCACTTTTTCTGAAGCTTTGTTAAGTTTTATTCTCCCAGTCCCATACACACTGTTCAGCCCTCATCTTAGCACACTGGGGGAAAAAGAAACAAAGTTTCCAAACGTGCTTGAAATACTCAACTAGTCCCAAGAGGGAAAACCTAAACAAACACTATTCCTCTTGCTGAACACACCCGATCCTTCCCTAATCTAAACAGCCACTGACACTGTTATCACTTTCTGCCAGCAACTCTAACTGGTTTATTGTTAGGAAGGAAGGCTTCGACTGCTTGTATAGGTTTTTGTCACCTCTGTACTTTGCATGCCTCAGCCACTCAGCCAGCTGTGCTGCTGATTCTTAGAAAGGCTCTCACACACAGAAAGGGTTTCTGTATAAAAATGCTGCTGCACTAAGACTAGGTGGTGACTAGTGGTGACTGGTCATTAGGTCACCACCGGTGACTTGTGGTGACTGGTGCCATCTGTTACACAAACAGCAGACAGAGATTTTGGCAGAATGGCTTCCAAATGCCATGTCTCCTATTGCCAGTGTGTACTAGTGTATGTACACATCACAATAAAACAGACCAGACATCTCCAACTACTCTTGCTGACTCACAAAATGAGGGTCAGCTACTGATAGGCTTTTGATACATGAAGTTAGAATAATCAAAGCTGTACTTAGTGGAAATCATCAGTTACCACCAGAAATAAAAGCATTTCAGATGCCATTTCCTTGAATATATGCTTCACAGTTTCAAATCCTTGCAAGCATGTACCAGCTCCTCCCCACCACGCAGCTGCACCGACTCCACAGTCCTTGGATTCTGTTCAAATCTTGCTTTCAGTATGACAAGAACTTTTGTCAATGCTGTAGTTAAACAACAAGAAGAATTCTAGTACCAAGACAGATAAACAAAAATACCTTAGCAAGCAGGTAGGGATCTAAAGCCTGAGGAAAGGCTCAGAAAGTTTTCAGCACAAACTGCACCCCAGCTATAGCCCCAGAGATTTGCCTAAATTGTGCCTGAGATGGCTGCTCCTAGAAAAAGGTATTGAGACACAGCTTCTCCTTTCCTGGTGGCCCTTGCAAACTGTCTACGAGTACCATGTGTCCTCACATCACACCATGTCAGCCCTTATCAGAAAGGCCACAGGACACCTGGTTTGTCTAGCCTCAAACATATGGTCCCATCACGAGGGCAGATGGGAGGTGCGGATATGAGAGGGACAGGCAGTGCTCAGAGCCTGCTCATGTTGCAGGATAAACCTCACATGTCTAGAGTAAACTTAAATTTTCTCTGAGTTTGCCAGTCCCTAATTTGATCTTAGGACCTGATCAGGAGTTTAATTCAGTGCAGTCATACAGTTGTTCTTTAGGCTGTACTCATCAAGCTTCCCTATCCAGTGAATCAAGGAAACTCCACAAAATCACCTATCAAGTATGCACAATTTCACAGCAAATGCAAATACACGCTTTGAATGTCATGTGAATACAGTGGGCTGCATTCATGCCATGCTGGCTGCCTTCTTAAATACTAGCAATTTCTCTTCTTAAATGCATATGTAATTTATAATGATCAGCTAACTTCATGAAGTTCTTCATGCTCGGAGGCTGAAATATTTGGATGTACATCACTACCCCAAAGACTAATAGTAAAAGAAAATAGGAAACTTCACTCCTTACAGAGATGACTCCTCTAGGGTTTAAGGACATATAAGTTCCAATTAAAACTTTTCAGAAGAGGCTGATATGTAGAATGTGTTCAGGAATTAATATGACCACAATATATGTCTGTCTGATGAGGTGCCTACAGCACTGCTGTAGCATTACAAACATGTATCAGTGAATCCACCTCTGAATGCAGTTCATCTGTCTTGGGAATGAAGTTCATCTTTCACAGTTCAACATAGTCTTCAAGACTGAAGGAGAAAGAAAAAAAAAAACATTTATCATTCCTGTGCCAGGCAGAGTTCAACTTGAAAGAAAATGGATTAAATGCGTATCATTCATCTAAGGAACAAATCCACTCTACAGAGTTGTCTGAGAGACAAGTGAATGTGATGCAAAAAAGCTACCCATGTCAGAATGAGAGGCTTGAATTTAGTCCAACCAGAAAATGCACACTGAGTAGCATCCATTTATTCAGGGTAGTAATGGCTTCTTTTAATAGAAGCCTTGATCATTTGTGTTAAACATGGCATAAATATATATATATATCCAAGAAAAATTCCCATCTTTGTGAATGCAGGCTATCTGCCAGCTCCAAAAAAGGGATTTTTTTTTAAAATAGCTACTGTACTCAGGCTGTTGCCTACAAAGCAGGTTTCATGTGTTCAGCCTACTGCAATCATCAGGTCTGAGTGCAGAGCAAATGGAACTCACAAGCCTTTCCAAGTCACCTCCTGTGTAAAAGCCCTGAACAGACAAGTCCCAGAAGTGAAGTAAGGAACATCTTCTCTCTCCCCACCCCTTTGGGCAGCTGGCATACGTGCTTTTAGCAGTACTTAAAACAGGAAAAACACCTAGATCCACTTCACTGAGATTGATGGAAACAGCAGGGAAATGAGCAGCTGATGAGCTGGTGAGCCAGATTCATGAGCAGAGAAACTTCCAACTTTCTTTCTTAATGACTTGTTTTAAAGCACTTCATTTTTTGCTTGTATTCCATTTGAAAAAAAAAAAAAAAAGTCTTGGCCCAGGAGCTCTCAGTGCCTACACAGATGAAAGCTGTGAGAGGCCTTAAATGACTTAAGCAGGAAACTACTGGGAAGGGGAGTGGTCTGTTTTCTGACAGTCCCATTACACATTTCTAGGAAAAAATCTTTTCAAGTTCTGCATACGAAAATGAAAGAGGATTCCAGCACTGCCTCTCTCTTGGAGACAATCGCCACAACACTTTTCCTGCTCCCATGCTGAGGTGGGGCAAAGTAATTCCCTTCTTTCTCCTCTCTCCTATCTATCTCAGGATCTTGAGCTCAGGAATAGCACTTTGAATTGAAGGAATGTTTAGAGTCAATGTCTTTAAAGTCTGCTTAAATAGGACCAACGTTTATTTCAGGTAACCTTGATGAATACTTTGTTCTGCAGTTGCATTCCTCAATCCATCTACCATTGCCCAAACCCCTCACAAACTGTTTAGTGAGCTCAGGAGTTTTCCACTTAGCAGTGATGACAAAGCACTAGACTACTGCAAAACCCATGACAGAGAAGCTGAGCAATAGCAGACACCAGCCAAATAGATCACTGGGGTGGAAGGTCATCCTTGAACAGTATTTCCATTTTTCCCCTCTTGGTAAGTTGCTCTGGGAACAATCCTCTTTTTCTGGCATAATGTAATCAAGAATGAAAAAGTCACCAGCACTTACACAGAGCTGCAATTCCTGGCCTGACTGGCCGTGTTGGGAATTTTAACTGATGTCTCCACCCAGGCAGCATGTGGAACCAATGTAATGGCTAACACAACTCAGAGCTTAAAATGGAGTGATGTTGCAGTCCCAGCTGTTTTTGTAAGCCAGTACAAGAGATTTTTTTTTTTAAGCATTAGAGGAGAAATAGAAACAGAGGTGAGGAATGGATCCCAGTCCAATGATGTACTCTAAGGAATATGTGAATGACAAAGCAAAAAGCAAGACAAAAGCAAATCATCACTAGACAGTGTAACATAGCACCATGCTCAGGATCACGAGTGCAACAAGCAATGACTGGTGGGACACACTTCATGGGAAAGAGGTGAAGTATTTTTTCTCTCTCTCTTTAGAATTGACACATGGGAAGGTGAAGATACAGAACACTCTAGAGGTAAACAATAAAGCTTTCATTCTGATGGAGAAGAAAGGTTCACTGTAAGTAGACTTGCCCCAAGAGCCTTAACAGGTACTGTGACTCTCAGTGATCTACAAATCCCTTAATTATCAGAGCTGCTGCTTCCTGTATATCAGCTTGAATTAAGCTAAATCTGGAAGTGCCTTTTTCTTTCTTGTGAACTGTTTTATACTTTTTGACCAACCAAGTTTCCACATTCTTCCTTGGTCCTAATATGCAGAGACCCAAAAACCACTGGCAAGCATTTAGCTAATTATCAAATATATTTCCATGTAGGTCTGTGTTCATAAGCAGAAGTTCTCAGCAAAGCTGCTATTTCCAATGTAGATTTTTAGCAAGTTATTAAGTAAATTAATAAATCTTTAGTAGTAAATTGGTAGATTTGCTGTCTATCCAGGGTCCCTGTTTAATGGTTAACTGCCTTTCCAGCAGACTCTCTTCCCAACTTGCTATTCTTTGAAGGCAAGAAACATACTATTTTGTAGAGATGCACGTGGGGAAGAAAGGTCAAAGAAAAGAGTCCCCTTCATGTGTGTGTGTTTATACCTTGTACCTGCATCTACCACATCTAATCCTTATCTGTCTAAAAGAACCCCTTTAGCTACACCA
The DNA here is from genome assembly GCF_000747805.2 of Chaetura pelagica. NCBI lineage: Eukaryota > Metazoa > Chordata > Aves > Apodiformes > Apodidae > Chaetura > Chaetura pelagica. Next base: position 1,203,336 of record NW_009954311.1, on the reverse strand, counting down.
TTTCTTGAGATCAAGGCAAAGTTCATTGCTTTCTGAGTCCATCAAGACTAACAGTACAGATGCTAGAGACAAAGAATTTATCTAGCAAAGAGAATCCCAATATAAACCTATATCCCCACAAAGGAAAACAGGAGATGACTTGTTACTAATACCAATGGGTCATATTGGCCAGGGTGTTTACTGTGTATTTAAAAAATACTTTTTTTAAAAAAAATGGAGACATTTGGAAATAACTACAGAGATGTGAGATCACCATTAAAAGGTTCTAGGGCTTTCACCCACAAAAACATATTTAAAGGCAATTTATAAAAATGTGTTTCATTGCAGTTCTGAACTGGTGTTACAAGAACCCCCCCTCACAATGTGCTGAACCTGTACATCCCAGTATCAAATCTGCAGGTAAGGCTCACCCTGCAAACTAGATCTAACTTGGATCATTTTTGCTAAGCATATTCTAAAAGGCTGAAATTCCCAAATAACCTGGTCTCGAAGAGATAGTTCTGTCATCTCTGGTATGGTGCTAAAACTAAACAGTTTGAAAATAATATGCTTCAGGCTTGCAAGAGTCCTCAAACACACTACTATAAATCAACAGCCTCTAAAATTACTAGGTTGAACTTACCATCAGACTTATGCAATGTGCTAGCTTTACTCCTTAGAAATAAATGTAATATTGTTTCACTCAATAATTAATCAGCATTATTTAGTTCTGAGGAAGAATTTATACACAGTTGATGTGACTGAAGTACACAAGCAAGCTTTTCTAAAATAAAACTGTAGGATGTTAATGCAAATCAACAGTAAAAAGGTATTTTAGAGTGCAATAAGCAGTGAGTAACTGCTACAGAGCAGCTGATGTGCAAAAGGGATATTGATTCCTTTGCAGTCCACTTCTAAAAACAAAACCAGAGGCTTTCACTTTGCTTTTTCTCCACTGATTAAAAAAAAATTTAAATAAATGCTATTTTTTGGCATACAAATACATTTAAACTATTATTTATACATAAAGTATAAAGAGAATCAAAACATGAAGAAAGGCTTTCATGCATTGTGTAGGTTGTAAATTTTTGGCAGCTGAAATTCTCTAAATATTCTCATTTTAAATTAGTGTTCTGGAAGAAGAGGGGCTGGTGCAGACAGGGATATTGAAAGCAAGTTGTCTGTCTTCCTGAATTTTCCTACAGACATGCTCTAAACATTCTTTATGCTTTATTCTCTGGACAGGAGTGATTTTTCCTGGACATCAGTGACACACATCAACTCCAGAGCACTTCAGTGAATTCCAGTTTCACATGGAAAGACACCTCACAGATCACAGCCTTAAAAAGGATCCAGACCCATTCAGCAACCGCACCTTTGGTGAGCAGCCCAGCTGATAAAATCATCTCCTAGGGGAGGAAACATCTAACAGCAATATTACATGAATGTAGCAACAAAACCAGGTAGAACTATGGCTATACCAATACTTTGGGGAAAATAACTTTTTGAAAAAAGACTTAGTTTCTATCAGATATATTTACTAGCTTTTAAATCTGTTTTACTCAAGCTTCTGAGCACCATTGTACATTTGCAAAGCAGATTCATCAGCCAGGGAAAGTCTTCTACAGCCCATTGTTATTGTCAAAAGAAAAGGGAAAAATACAGCAAAGACTTCAAAGATGTGAGTGAATTATTTCATCCCCTGTAATTCCCCTTGTAAAGTGCAGCATGTGCTCTCCCTTCTGTAATGGCATAGTACAGAAAACAAGATGTAATTAATGAAGCTCCTTTGCCAAATGACTGGAATCTTATAAAGAATTGGCACATAATTCTGATTTGAGCTTTCCTGTCTTAAACAAAACCAAACTTAATACAGAATGTTATGATGTATTAACAGGGTCCTTCAACAGATTATTTTTTTCCAGTACAACTGAGAGCAAAATACTGGGCCTGTAATCAAAAGGATACTCAGTGTCCAAAACAGAAATATTGATGCAACCAGGAATTTTTGAGTACTACACTACAATCATGGAAGTGAACCAAAGAGGAACATTTGGCCTTTTGCTATTTCATGTACCAAGACAGAAAAGGATGCCTTTTCCTCTCTTCTAACCCAATGAACAAATGTGGTTTAAATCACATAAAAACCCACAGTGCTCACAAGTTTCAGGCTATGATTTTGAAAAATAATTTTACTCCTAAATTTCAGAAAAACTGATTTTCATCTAATTGTCTTGAAACTGTTCATAAAAGGCAGATAGGCAGGGAATTGGATACATACACCAAGCAGGGTTTTGTTCGGGATTTTTTTTTTGTTGGGATTTTTTTTAGTTGGAGAGAAAATGAAGGTAATTTTGTTAAACAAAAAACCTGTGGTGAGACAAGAAATTTTAAGAGGCCTCAGAGTCCAACATAGAACAGTTATAGGAGATTCATCACTAAAGTTTACAGAGCAGTGTAAATCCAGATGCTCCCTCTCTGTTATTGAACTCAAAGTTGCAGATGAACTCGATACACAATGTTAGCAAAACCATTTTGTTAATTAAAAGAGAGACAGAAAATGCCACACAAAGCCCAGATGCTGCTCTGTTGGGAAACTGGTACCAAGGGCTGCTACAACCTTAAGCAAGCCACTAACCTACATCTCATGGTACCCAGCTCACCCGCTGCCCCCCCAGCTACAAAGACCTTGTAAAAACCTAAATTCAGATCAGCCTTTCTTCTGAGGAGCATTACAGGCCTTTGACAAACTGTGTGTGAAATGCAGTTCCAGGGAATTTGGATTAGGGGCAACTCTATGGGCCTGCTTGAAAAGGCCATAAGTGGTGCTGAGGCGGTTGGAGTTTGCATAGAGAGGAAACAGGTATGTTCCCAGTGCAATCTGTACCTTGATTAGCATGAACTATCTTTATGTACATGTCCTGTGGGAGGAGAACATGCACAGAGTACAAAGGGATCTCTGTTCCACATCTGGGTGTTGCACCAGGAGCAGAGGGTGGAGGGAGGTGACATCTGTGATTCTGATGTGAAGGCAAGATGCAAGATGCTGGCATCTGGCAACCATAAGAGACAGATGAGGGAGAGCTGGGCTCTGGCTGCCTGCCCACCGTGGCAACTGCCAGGATAACAAGAGCTTTTAACCTATATAGAAAGGTCAGGGTGGCAGGAACAGAATTTGGCCCCTGTTCCTACTCCAAGTGCCAATTCCCTAGCTTTATTAGCTTCAGTCAAACTCTACCACAACATCCTATAATTAATTTAAAACCACACGCAATCATCCATCATGACAAATGACCAGGTGCACAAAACATCTAGACATGGAACTCCTACTGAAAATCAATGGGAGTTAAGACCCTCAGCCCCTCTTCCAGTTCTGACCAAACACTTTAATTTTTGTTCCTTGAAAATTAGAAATTTGCCCTCACTTTGAAACAAACCTCTCTTGCTCTTAGCTTTTTCTAGCCCTATATTTCACTGTAACTCTTCATGGTTATTACAACCTGCAGTGCCCTGGCCAGCACCACTTATCTCTGAAGTTTCAAAGATAGTACTCGTGTGTCTCTGGAGCTTGTACCACTCACTTCAACAACTGCTCTTCAGACTGTTCAGATGCCACCAGCTCCATTTACAGGCTGTTGGGACAAAGTCTTCTAATATGACAGTCACAAGAGAGGACAAGATTACAGAGTTCATGGCTAAAGTCAGTATTAAGGAAAATTCATGCAGATAGTTTTGCTCAGAGACTTTCCTGCAATATCTAGGAGCAATCTGAGTTTCTAAAAAAGTGAGATTTTAATTATGAGCAGAGAAACAAAAGCTCACTTCAATATTAAAACAAATACACCCACTGTTTTTCCATGCTCTGTAATTTAAAAATAGGTTGACCCATTAACTTTAAAGCTTTCAACAATATTAGAACTGAAATACAGGGTTCAATTTCCTTTTTGTTTTTTAAGCCAGACCCAGAGATTGAAAAGTTTCAGACTAATGGCTACTTTAAGATAGAAGTTTTTGAACTATGAATCTAACATTGCCAGAACAGATTGATTCCATAGTAAATTTTTAAACAGAAAGTAAATTTTTAAACATCAATTAAATTTGAAGCATTTAAATAAGACCAGAGCACTAACTGCAAGCCAATTCACAAGGGCTCCAGGGCCTGTAATTTGTCACACTGCACATATAGTTCTACCTGCCTTTTTTTTACTTTTTTCCATAGTGTGCCTGTTCAGAATGCAAACAGGAGCCAAGGCACACCTGAACAGCAGGCCTACCAATTCAAGAGACTTCCTATCTTTGCTGTGAGGCAGGCACAATCAATACATAGTGACCAAATGGGCTGCAAGTGGAGCAGCCCAAAGGGCAGGGGAATACAAGCCATTTCAAACCACACCTCCGAGTCTGCCCTGGCATCCAAATGGGTTCCCAGTGCCAATAATATGATTTTTAAACAACCTCAGGGCTCCAGGCAATGGAGAACCTGATGCCAAATCTCTGCTCCTCCCTGGCTCCCCTGAATGCTCAAAGCAGGCAGACAAGAGGCACAGGAGCTACTGCAGAGACTCTGGTCACCCAAAGGCTGGTTAAACTAACTCAGGGATGCAAGCAGCTCTCAGCAGCCCAGCACACCACTGAACCACACCCTGCAAAATATTTCCAGCAGCCCTGCACTCTAAGACCATCTTGGGGCTTCCATCTGAAGTCCAGATCCTGCAGGATTCAGAGCCCTCTTCAGGGTTCCTTAGACTAAAGTCCAGGTTCCTGCCACCCAAACAAACTTGGAGAAAAACTGTTGGTTTAAAATCCTGGCAGATCAGTCAAACCATGCTGAGGTATCTCATACTTGCAGTCACTTCACCTCAAACTAATTTGATTTAAAACTGAAGTTAAGGAACTTGTTAGTAATCACTTTTCAAGTATTTGTTTATTTTGTTGGGGGAGGAAAGGAGGGAGGAGAGAAAAATCAAGCTATTTAGCTTTCCAAGTATTTAACATAAAACCCAAAAGAGCTCCATCTGGCAACCAGCAGGATTTCTAAATAATCTAAATAGTATCTACATAAGAACCAGGCTGTCTATGGAGTAAGAAAACTTCAACTTTTACAGCCACAAGAAGCCTTTATTAACATAAAAGGAAATTATAAAAATGATGTTAGAACAGGAACAAGAGTCTGGCAAACTGACAAAAGACCCCAGGAATCTCTGCATTAATCTTGAAACGCTGCTTTTGACTTTGCTGCAATATAGCATCATACACTGTGTGGTTTTAAAGAAACAAAACCCGTAAGTTCAAAGGACTCAAGTACAATAAAAACAGTGCTAAGAAAAGACAGAAGGCTCTGGAGAGACCCTGTAGCAGCCTCCCAGTACCTGAAGGGGGCCTACAGTAAAGCTGGGGAGGAACATTTTACAAGGGCTTGTAGTGACATGACAAGGGGTAATGGCTTTAAACTGAAAGAGGGGAGATTTAGGTCAGATATTAGGAAGAAATTATTCACTGTGAGGGTGGTGAGACACTGGAACAGGTTGTCCAGGAAAACTGATGATGCCTCATCCCTGGAAATGTTCAAAGCTTTGAGTAACCTGGTCTAGTGGGAGGTGTCCCTGCCCTTGCCTTGCAGGGGGTTTGGAACTAGATGATCTTTAAGGTCCCTTCCAACCCAAACCATTCTGTGATTCCATTAATAGATTCAGATTAATGAAAATCAATATATAATTCCCCACTTTGCAACACAAGATGACCCCTCACATTTTAATGTAGTTTGTGGAAAATATGAATGTTTAATTACACTGACTTCACTGAGCCATGGATGAAGCCCTGCATGTCCATAGATGTCCATCTTCATTAAGAAAATGGTTCAAAATACTACTGCTAATTATATTAATTAAATATACCTTTGAACTACCCTTATATTCAAATTCTGATGATTCATAATTCTCAAGCAAATAAACACCTCTCAGAATACACAGCATTTAATTTTCTAAGTTTTTCATACGAAGAATCTGGCCTTGCACTCCATACCTAACCTGTATATTTTTTGATCCATGTGTCACATGTCAGGTGTCCTGTGTGAAGTATTTCAATGGTCTCAATGCCCCTGCCAAGTTGCCACTGGGACTTTGTGTCACTTGATTGGCAAAAAAGTCAAAGAATTAAACCAGTCGGCCCCGTAAAAACATGTTACAGTGATCCTGTGAGGATAGGGCAACCTTGAAGTTCTGCATTTTTGCCATCCCTGGGCTACATGAAGAGAATTTCTATCTTTATCATTGCCCATCTGGCACCTTTCACAGGCAGCAAGAACAAAAGTAAAACATCCTGGTCTCAGCCATCTGCTTCAGCTCGTAAAGTCGAGAAGGAGCCTGACAGGGATGAAAGACAAAAAATAAAACACTGCCCCTTCATTTCCCACCAAACTGTTCTGGCAAGTACTCATTTTTGCCTGTACTCCTGACGTATCTTAGGGCACCCTTGGAGGGCCTTGGTTCCCTACAGCAATAGAGCTGCTCAGCACAAAGCATCCCAAAGGCTCCTACCCCACATTCACCCTCTTCTAACAGCCTGGAAAGAAAGGTTGTGTTGTTTGAGATTTGCTTGATCGGGTCAGTCTCTGCTTTATCTAGAATGGGAAAATTCCTGTGGGTTTAATAGGAGGTATTACCCTACAGATTTTCTCTGGTTCCACCTCCTTTCCCATCAGCCACATCCCCTCTTGCTGCAAGGCTGCATACACCATGTGTTGGCTCGACCCCTTCTGTCTCTGACAGAAGTTTGGCCAAAAAGAGCAGATTTTCTGCTACTTTGATCATTTCCTGTGGTAAAAAGTGAAGGGAATTATCTGACCCATGGTCGTTTTTTTCCTTAGTTTTGAAAAATAACATGGGTTTACATTTGCAACTTCCCTTAAATAATTTACTTGCTTTTCATTAGCATTTTGCTGCTAGTTTACTCATTGTCTTACAGAACATACTTTCTGTAGAAGAAAACACATTGCTCCAATCTCAAATTCCAAGACTCAGCTGCTGTATTAAGTCACTACTGAACTTCATTATTACAAACCAGCAACCAAGAGGTAATATTAGATTCACAGACCATACAAAATTGACAACTTCTCCCATAAAAAAAATATCTTTTATGTAAAAAAAATAAGCTTAATTGTCTTGTGCTTGGGATACTGTTATTTTTGGCTACAAATGTGCACGGCATAATGTGTTTACAAGTAAGCTACCCTTTTTACTAAATGCACTGAGTAAATCTATGACCTACAGGATATAAGTACACTGAAATATTTTGTCAGAATCACCAAGGTCCCAGACCCAGAAATCACATCTCATGATTCTCTAAGCCTATGTTGAAACAGTGACACTACCTGTTGACCTAAACAGTGTTAGAATTTGGGCCACAAGGACCTCAAGTATGACACCAAGTAATGATAATCACCTTGATGAGGCATCCAACTGCACCCTGAAAGCTACTCCACAATGTATTTTTTCTGTCTGTACCAAGTAAATGAACATGAATACACCTACTGCAGTAATGTCTTATATCAGAATTAATATTCTATAGGAATACATATCAGATACATTATCACAATATTCCTTAAGTCTTTATAAATGTGGCACTGCAGTATTGAAAATATATGTTCACGCTCAATAGTGGAACCAGTCTTTCAGCTCAGAAAATGCCACAATGTGCATATACATACACACACCTTTTCCTGATAATATTTTACTCAGGGTACATACAAACAGTTGTACTTGTTTGCCTCAAAAGTCTTTTAACTTTGTTGTGCTCATTATATGAATAGCACAGATTTTGAGAGATCCTGTCTTGAGCTGAGGTCGGGGACTGCATGGCTTCATTTGTGTGAGTTCTACTCTGAAAAGAATGATTGAACATTTTGAAGTCTTAAAAATATTGTTAAGATGTTAACAATAAGTTACTTTGCTGATTTACTATTTGTATGTATATATATTATTTTAATCAGCCTGTAACTAAAATCATGGCCTGGTTACATTTCACCTTTTATTTTATAAAAACCACACATCTCAAAAGGAAAGGGGCAGATCTAGAGCAGCCTGTTTTCCTTCAATATTAAAAAAAGAAAAAGATACAAACTTACTATATATATACATGCATGTATTTCAACTCAAAATCTGAAAGGGGAAAGTGATCTGCAGGATCCTTGTCAAAACAAAAATTGCACTAAACCACTTAAAATCTTCCACAAGAAATGTCAACACAGTCATCATTAATAATGCCTTGCCTTTCATATGCAGAGGTAAGAAGGAGGCTGCACTGTGATCCCTGTAACCTCAATAATGTATAAATGAATCAAAAAGAATCTAATTAGTTCAGCAGCGCCAAAAATTATTAAGTAGAAACATCAAAGGAGCCAGCGGGACGTTGCTTTTTTTTTTTTTTTTTGTCAGACATGCTGCAGAGCTGACCTCCAGGATGCTCTGGTTTCTATCTGGAAGCAGGCCTCCCCAGTGCAGGTCACAGGAACTTAACAGAACTGGAGCTAGAAGGTGGTGGCCCCGCTACCTGCGCCCTGCCCGGCAGCCCCCGCAGCACCATCTCCGCACGTCCCACACGAAGTTCTGCATCATCTAGGATCTATGCAAAGGAAGGGTGGAGCCAGTTCCTCACCTCCTGTCTGCAGCCACAGAAGATATAGCACATCCTGAAAGCATTACAGTCCCTTTTTCCTCCTTCCCCTCAGTGCAACTGCGGAAAAGAAGGAAGGGTAGAGCAGGATGGTGTTTTGGCTTCCAGAGAGACATGCTACAAGGGAGGAGATACAAAGGGTGGGCGAGCAGCCACCCACAAACACTGGAGGCACAGCACCTCCCTGGAGATGGCCTTGGCTTCCTATGAATCCCACCCGACTCCTACAGCTGTTCTGCTATCCAGATGGGAATGCTTGTGTGCATGGACACGTGAGAGAGCCTCTGAGAAAATACCTGTGGGGGCATCTAAGTCACAGTTAGAACAGCATGTGTATATATGTATTTATTTATGAAAAAACAGTGAGAGAACTTTCTTGCTACCCTGCACAGGTGCAGACATCCATGTCTTTGCAGCATGTACTGATAAGATTATATTGCACCTGAGATAACACGGTGAGAAAATCACAGCCCAGAGGTAGGTAGCCTGGACTTATTTTCCACAAAGAAAAGTCCTAATCATACAATTCACTGAAGTCAGAAAAGTTTATTTTAAAAGTAAAGAAAACCTAATCCTGGGGTCCACTGTACTTAAGGTGTTATTTTTTCTAACCCTGCAGATAGGGGTATATAAGCTTAGTCCACTACCCAGTGGACTAAGTCCAGTAATGTTTCACTCCCATTTTAAATTAAGCAAAAGCATCACACGCAACAGAAACAATAATGCTATAAAAGGAAGACCTTTCACTTCTCCAGGACTGTTCCATACCCAAGCCCAAAAGATTTACTTCTTCAAAGGACAAGGAGAGCACTTGTACAGTAAAGGTTTAAACCATGATAACATTTTTAAGGTACATTCTCTAATAGCTTTCAACATTGTTCAATTTGCAGACCTATAAAAAAAATCCAGTTATGCCACAGAGCTGAACAAACAAAGCCTTCTTTCCAGAAGACCTGCTCTTCCATTTACCTTCCATGGAACATACAGAAGGCAACAGACCTCACAGGTCTACAAAGACCAGGCTGAAAACAATCATCACTGCAATTATGGGAACTACTGAAGTATTCCCTAAGGTCAACTCACCATTTCCAAGGAATTCAACTGGAGGTGGACTGGGCCTCAATGCCTAGCTAACTTTTCCCATTCCCTGCAACAGCAAACTAGAACTACTCTGACAGAAACCTGAGGAGCTGAGGAGCTCCAACACCACCCTCTGAGGAATCAAAGGGCCAACCCTGACAGACCTTCACACTCCTAAGCAGACACACGGAACCAGCAGCGTCAAGTTGTTCAAGAAGTCTTTAAATTAAAATGGAAACTCATCAATTTAACACAGATGGCCCACAACATCTACAAGAGTTAAAATACACAAACTCCTCAAAGATAACACAGAAGGCTGATGAAGACAAACAAAGCCAGCCTATGCCCTGCTGCTGCAGCCACCACCAGCCACAGCAGTCCCCATGGATGCAGCACTGCCCAAGCTCTCCAAAAATACAACTCCAGAGTATCAATGTCAGAGGCATCCTGAGGAGGAGGGGTGGCATTGCAGGAGGGACAGTATTAATGAAATAACAAGCCCTGAATTGCAGCCTGTATGCTGCTGTCTAGAACTACAGCTACGTTTGTACCACCCATTCCCTGGGGAAAATGACATACAATGCAAACAGGCCTCGCTGTTCAAGTATTCAAGAGATTCACAGAAAGACATCTGAGAAACATAACATTTTAATAGATGAAATAAATACTCCAGTACATGCAAGATAAAAACTGACATTGGAAAAAAAAAATATTAAAAATCACTTATGTTATAGTGTAGTTTTTTTTTCTGTTTGTTTGTTTAAACACTCACAGTAGCTTTTCCCCCAGTTTGGAAATCAACACACGGAAAACATAATCACAACCTCCAGTCCTTCCACTCCTACACACCAAATGCACTTCTAACCTAACACTTGATGCAGAATAAAAAAAAAAAAAAAAAAAAAAAGTCATACAAAACAAAACCAAACAAAATAGTAGCTACATTGACCATCTATGTGTTGTTGGGTTTTTTAGGTTGGTGTTTTTTCTTTAAAATGAGTGAGAACTGAGGTAACCTTTTTCCTGCACAACTGAACAGTAAAATTTAGAAGGGAAATTTTGGAAGACAAGACAAGACAAACTTTAAAAACCGCACCCAGCGCGATTAAAGCCTTTTTTTTTTTCCTTTTTCAGATACCCCCACCTCCCCAAATACACAGAAAACTTTTCAACAGTTGTCACCGCTTGTGGGAATACCTTGCTCAATAAAGGAAGATCTATCTCCAGATATCTTGCTTGACTTTAAAGTAAAATAAAACTAAGCCAAAACTGGCTACCTTTATTAGTACGCATGGTTTGAAAAGGCTGTTTTGCTTCTTCACCACATGAAATCAAAAGGATTGGGCTCATCCAAGCAAATTCTTTGGTATACAAAAAAGGGGCGAGGAGGTGGGATATTATTTTCCTTTAGCAATGACTGGGATCTAAACAGAAGAAGTGGGGGTTAATTCACAGAATTGGAGTTCACTGGCGGTAAAGTCCTGGGTGAAGATCTTTCTCTTAGTGCCTGAGATAACAGGTTGCAACCATCCGAGACGGCGCACGCTGAGTTCCTCAACCTTTCCCTGTAATCGCTCATTTTGGTGCTACTTTCGGGGTGTTGGGCTATATCCCTGAGGCATTGGGTCAGGAGCACACAAGCAGATACCACACTCATGGCTCCTCCTAGGATGGCAGTTTGCACAGCTTTGCCCTCTGGATTAATGGTGGCAGCTTTACCCAAAAACTGGGGCTCAGTGGCAAAGCCCACCAGAGCGTAGACAGACTGCACCAAAGGTCCACTGAACAAGACGCACCGGTTCCTGGTCAGCTCGCTGGGTGAAGTCTTGACCTCCTTGACACACGCCAAGAGGGCAGAGGCGCTGGTGCTCATACATTTGACACTGAGTTTGAACTGTTCCTTAGCAAATTTATCCTTGGATTTCTCACTGGCCAGCACACAGGCATCCGTCAGGAATTTCAAGTTCTTGGACATGTTCTGAGAAACCTCCAGCAGGAGCTGAGGGCTCATATCTGCCAGAGGGGTGGTCTTCAAGACCCCGCAGCCATGCTCCACTTCGTGCCTACACCGGGTCACCTTGTAGCGATCCACCAAGCCGGGCATGGCAGGCTGGGCGCCCGGAGTCTCCACCGCGGCCAGGTAGGCAGCGTGGGCAGAACATTCAGTCAGGGAGACCACCAGCTCCCCCATCTCCATCAGGCTTTCCCCCACCTCCCCGAAGCGTCCCATATTGAGCTGGCTCTGGACGTCATGGGTCAAGATGGAGAGTCCTTTGGTCCTGGCAATGATCGTGTCCCTGCACTTCTCGAAGGACTCACCAAAGACGGACAGGCTCTCGGTGTTCACCGGCCTGGTCTCACTCGACAGCAGGAGCAGGTCAGCCACCAGTTGCATCTTGATCTTGCAGTGGTCGCAGATAGAGATGAGCTTCTTCCTCTGCAGGGAGCCGCTGCTGGGGATGCC
>NW_009954311.1:1180595-1189431 GCF_000747805.2 Chaetura pelagica | reverse complement strand
CGGGACGTCCCGGGCCGCAGGGCCGGGCTGCAGGTGGAGCAGCCCCTTTCCCGCTCCGGGCGGTGCGGGAACGGGTCAAGGACTGTTTCGCTGCGGGAAGAGCCTTCCTCACATCGGGGGAGGGGGGCTCGAGGGAGGAGGGGGGGGCTTGACTTCGGTTTGGTTAAAAAGCCCGGCCTCTCGCTACCGTCACTGGTGCTGCACACACGCTGCGGGGCATTACTACAGCTTTGTTTACACAGGGATGTTTCCCTCAGCACTGGGCTTGACCCATTTTTTTTTAAGCCAATGGAAGTGCGTTTGGTATGTTGCGTTTGTTTCTGTCACTGTGTTTAAAGACTGGTTGCCCTTAGAATTTAGCAGGGGAAAATACAAACCTGCTGACACTTAACTTTGTGTACGGAAAGGCTCTGCAAAGGAGACTTTCTCCTCTGGCCTGGTTCCATCTGCAGCACATCAAGGACTTTTTTGTTAGACGGGTTTTGTCAAAAGCAAGGTGGTGTGCACAGCAAATCATTCAAGCAAATGCTATTAAACAATAACAAAATGAAAACGAGTAATTCGGCTGGAGCAGGTTACATGAAGATGGCTGTAATGCTGCCTGGGATGCTTGCAAAGGGAATAGTTTGGTAAATGATGGTGACCCACACATCCCATTCAGTGCTGGTAGGCAGTACCTCCAGCAAGGTAATCCTTCATAATCAAAATCCATGCTAAAACCACATCTTACGTGTGTTATATATTTTGCTACGGGTTAAGCTGCAGCTAAATAATCGCATTCTTTATCTCCTTTCTATCAGACTTTGCTTTTTAAGTTAGCCTCTTAATTTAGGCATTTGCAATGCATTTCGAAGGCTGCAGAAATAAAGAAACACAATTGTCCCAATTCACAGTTACATTAACATCCTGAGATGTTTATACTGCTGCAGGGGTATAAGTGACCTTGATATAAATTAAAATTGGACCAGGCTTCTCGCTTGCAGGCCAGATCCAGCAGTGTCCCAGCACAAACAGAGCCCATCTAATGGATTGCATACATTTAAAGAGCTTATTTGTACGTACTCGCACCCATTAAGTAGAGGAACCTTTGGCCTTCTCTACTGACTTGTACAGAGGTAAGTGAGCAGGATGAATACAGATGGGAAAGTGGAGGGTTAACAGGATGTGAGCTCTGGGGGAGCAGGGGGGACAGCCTTGCTCTAGAGCCAGGGTTTAGGAAAGGGGCAGATACTGGTGGTTGGGTGTGTCGAAAGTACAGCAGTTCCCCACCCATCCCTCCTCACAGGAACAGTGTGAGGGAAACTTCTGTTTACTTGAGTCAGATTATAGCAGTTTAAAGGAAGGTCATGATTTGGGCCTAAACAATTTTGGCTCCCTGCCAGCAACTCGTTTTCAAAACTATAAATAGGAATGATTTCAGAATACTCTGAAAAATAAAAATCAATGGGGAGCAGGAGCCTCCTGAATTGTATTTCAAAATATTTCCAGATTTGTCCTTAAAGGAGGCAGGGAGACATTATGTTGCAAGAAGAATACCTCTCATGAATATGAACCTAGTTTATTTTTAATGAGGATTGGCTACATTTAATTAGAGTTTGAAAAATTTCATTTTAGAAAACCTAGGTCTCACCCCTGGCTAGAAAAGGTGGTAAATGACCTAATAATCTTTTCCATTTTTAGATGCTGCTGCCATAATGCTCTGTATGATTTGTGCCATTCCCGAAGGACAAAGCGGAGAGATCCTTAAGTTTGGAAAGTTCCTGCTCTGGCTTTTCCACCTGCCTTCCTCCCTGCTGCCCATGCCAGAAGCACAACTGGGCCACAACCCATGGCAGTTCCTTGCAGCTGACAGGGCCACCAAGGCTCTTGGTAACTGCTGTAATATAAAGCAAATATTCTTTAAGCTTCTTCAGTCCACCCACAAGGCTGATCCAGTGCTTATCAGCCTCAGTATTAGCGAGGGGCAAAACCAGTCATTGTTGCCATGTAGTAGGTGTTTCTTGTGGACTGTCTGTCTCCAAGGCAGTCTTGCCAAATGTCATTTTCCTCCAGTAGCAGACCTGGGTGTTCAGCTCTACTATATATGAAATGTGTGATAAAGAGTGACCTTTTGGTTTGCTCTTTGGTAGAAATTACTGCCTTAATTGATCATTTTACCATGAAGGAGACATTTCTTGAAGCAGCTGCCTGTTAGATCCTTCCTACAGACAGTGTTGTTTGTTCGTAAGGACACCTGGCCTGGCTGGCTTCAAGATCACTCATGGTCTGGGTTTACCATCATTATTGTATGACCATCAACACACAGTTATACTATAAGAGAGCCTTAAAGACAGATTCTCTTGAGTCCAGCAACATTAATAGAATTGAGGATCAGCTAGTTACATGCTTAAAGGTGCAGTAGATGTGTCAGTGTGGTTTAGGAGGAAACTTACTCAGCAATGTTTGGGGTGGGTATTTCCTTCATAGGTCTTTTTGCACATCTCTTTGAAGGAGAATGTGTGCATACTCATTTGTTTCATGGATGCTGAGTCCAGAGGTGACCCACAGGACTTGGGCAGCTTTGTGAATTGGTGTACAGACTTAGAAGACATGACAATGAGGTAGCCATACTTGGCTTTAAAAAGGTTTCACTGACAGAGTCTAAATGAAATAACTCTCTGGGGCTGAAAACAGCAGGCATTGTCAGATACAAGGGATTAAAAGGCTTTTTAATGTGGCTTAGGAGTGTACAGAAGATTGGCTTACTTGTATGAGCTCTTCTTTCGTCACATTGATCTTTATTTTGCATTGTGCTTAGTACAACAGAAACTGGAGGCTGAAGGCTTCTCTCCTGAATCATCTAACAGGACTTGGCCCTTTTATTGCTTAGCAAATTTTTTTCTTTTTGTGTGTGTGTGTGAAGGAGGAATTGATTTTTGCCCGTGTGGCCAGTGTTGAGTAATAGCTGAAGAATACCAAGTTGTGATAATTTAATGAACACTGTATGTGGCCAGGTCAGTGAGAGGAAGTTCTGTACAATGGGTTATACTACTTTAAAGTGTTTTCCTATATATATGTATCTATCTAACTTAATAGGGAACTCACTGATGAAGGACTAAACGGCAATTTAGTGGTTCCCCCATGTCAGCTCTAGGTGATTACAAGATGATAGCTCCAATTCCAAGGGATGCAGCTGATTTATCAGGATGAGAACTAAAGATCAGAGCAGGAGAAAGTGGGCAGAGACTGAGGGAAGAAATAGTTTAACACAAAGGCAGACTTTGCAGAAGAGGCTGGAAGAACCTGGACTGTCCTCTGCAGCAGTGTCCTGGTAGGTCACACAGAAGGAAAAGCAAGTGTGTTGACTGGTTTATTGGTTTTAAGATCTACTTTGTCTTCAATATTTTGGTGCTAAGTGTTTTCAGGTCAGTACTTACAGTCATTGCTTCACAGGAGACTAAAACTCCGAGACCTGGGTCTGTCTTAAGTCTGCAGAGGTAATCATGGTTGATACACTAGGGATGCAACCTGAGAACTGGTCAGTGCATAGCAAAAAAAAAGGCAGCTAGAGATCTGGAGGAACACTTAACTGATCACTTATGACAGCAACATGCACACACAGTCACAACTTTTGCGTTTTGTGTTTTTTTTCTTATTTGGAAATGATTTTGTGTATAAATAATTAACTTTTGGAATAACAGGTGAGCTTTTGCAGACATTTTCATGTGTTGTGGTTTCTTTTTTTTATATGGCATAGTTAAAAATAAAACATCAAGGGTAAGAAAAAATATATTACATAGATACCAGAAATGTAACTATCTCAGTTATGTCTAAAATGCTGGTTAGCTCCTGTTGCTCAACTGAAAGATAATACAGGAAAGTGTTTGTAATGTTGTCCTTTTATTCACAATTTATTGTGCTGTTACTTTCATCACTTACCACAAATAATCAATTAGTTGTCCTCTGCTGTTACCATGGATATTGAAGATCCTGGCATGGAAAAGAGACATTTTTATGAAAAGGAAAATGCAGCTACAAAACTCTTCCTGCATGGAATGGAAGGCTGTGCCATATTTTATGTTAATATGACCAGTAATGGGTTTTGGCTTCATGTTCTTATCTACCAGCTACAGACAATGTGTCTTGTAAGGCTGGTGCCCAGGAGGGAGGGAGGTGCAATGTAGCTCCTTGTGCCCACTGTCCCTCCCTGGAGCAGGCAGGAAAGGCCAGATGCAGGTTTGTAGGTCAGTTGGCTTGAAACTTCAGAGGCACTTCATGGAAGAGTGGTAAATGCTATTGATAGGAATGGTCCAGCATAAATAGGAATCCCAGACCCTCCCTTCAGACTCCTGGGTCTGTTTTTTGTGGTGGTTTTTTGTTTTGTTGTTGGGGTTTTTTTTACATCAAAGGGGAACACTATTTTGAACAAAATGTGCAAGGGCCCACCCTTCCTGATTTGCACTTTTGGTAGTACATTCTGTCCTGCAGCTGTAATACTCTACAGAAGGGTTTGGGTTCTCCCCCTCCCCCTTTTTAAAATATATATATATATCCTGAGAGAATTTTAACAGATGTTTTCATAGGAGTCTCTGATCCTACATTTTTCTCATTGTGCCTGTGTGCTCTGTGAGAACTGTTGACCATTACTGGTTTAAGTCTAGCAGCTTTAATTCATCAGAAGTTCACCTAATGTATTACTTACATTAGATGTAAGTGGCAAGACTGACCTGTAAACCTAAAATCAAATTGGGACTACAAAATTAATTTCACTTAGATTGTGGAAATTAGGCTATAAATGGAATTCCTGTGGGAACTGTGTACATCTTCTTTGACATTGATTTAATGTAATTCTTCTCTTAATAGGGTAACTTTAACTTGTGCAACCAGCACATAGTTTTAACCAGCACAGATTTGTAGCACATGTTGCATTTGATGATGAATATTAAGAGCAACATTCTGTGTTTTTTCCTGAATTTAAGGATTACAGGCTATAGCTGCATTGCAACTAGACAGTCAGGAGTCATACCCCCCTCTCCCCAAACTTGATCAGATACATGGTGATACAAAACTCACATGTCATTTGTCAAACATCTCCATTCAGTCAGTAAGTTTTAACTTACAAAATGCACGTAGACCAGGTAAGAAAAATTTAGGGTAAGGATTTATTTTGTGGTCAAAACTGGCTTCAGAATCTTAATTTCATAGTTAGTACCCGAATCAGTATTTCATGGCCAAATCACAATAATTAACCACTAATTTGGGAGAATTTTGAAATGAAGACCTAATTTTTCAAATTGGACTTGGAAATCCAAGGTCTGAGTAGCTCTGCAACAAAACCCAGCATTCTCTTAATAGATGGCAAGTGTGCTTGTTTTATGCATGAAATTAGTTTGAGGTCTGGAATAATTTTGAATTGTTCAAAAGTTTATGCTCTAGATGACAATGTATTTTCCTTGCTTTGCTGCTAGTAACACTATTGAAAAGTATATTTTCTTGAAATGCAGAAATATTCATGTTGTTTTTAAAGATACCATGTTCAGGTCTGATTCTGCAAGTTTTCTCTGAGCGTGGCTGCATTCAGAGGTCAGAATGATCACATGTACTGTCTTTGCATGAGAGCTCATGCATTAGATTGTCTCTGCAGGGGAACATTTGGAGTACTTAAGGTAATTTAACCTATGAACACGTTAATTTTGAATGTTGTACTGAAAGTACCTTGGAATATCCTGACATGCTGCAAAATATGTGACAATGCTTTTAAACAAGATAAGCCTGCTCTGAATGCTGGGTCGTCTTTAAACTTCCTTCAGGTTTTTTGGGATCTGTTACTCAGCAACTTTTCTGTATTGTTTAACACAAAATTAGCCTGGTCCTTTGCTGAGCTGGTAGATGCAAAAGCAGTTCTAATGCCCATCAGGTTGTATAAACAGCACAGCTGTACACCAGACTTCAGTCATTTTAAATATTCAAAGTAATCACTGCTTTTCACAACACTTCATTAATCTGAGCCAGTATTAAACATCCTTTTGTATTAGTAGAGTTCTTAAAATTAATTAATTCTTCCAGACATGGCATATGCTGATATCAAGTAGCCTTTGCATGTTCATTCTCCCTTCAGCACGCTTAGGGCTGATCTTCTGATCCTGTTAGTTTAATCTCTTAATTGTCTATATGTCCTTCCAAGAAGGCACTGCCCTTGCTTTGATGAAGTCAAGTTCTGTGTTCTTTCCATGGTTTCATTCCAACAAATGGGCCAGGCTTTCAGACCCCCCTGTACTTCGTTTGCAAAGAAAAGTAAAATGTGACAAATGAGAATCCACTTTAAAATAGAAAACTGCACACAAGAACCTTCCACCCCCAAAGACTTCAGAGAGCTTTTGGCAGCTAAAAGTGTCTGCACATTATGCTCCTAACTCGTAAGAAATAATGACATGGGAAGTATATTTTGCACAAATATAGTTCAAAAAATGCAGGTTATATTTAATCCCAAACTTCATTAACAGAAATTCAGAACATCCTGAATCCTCTCATATTACAGCTTGACCTGACTCTAGTCAATAAAGAGAACAGTTCACATCCACAGGGGGAGACAGATCTCCCGTTCTGGTAAGGCATAACTTTGTAACTGAAAGTACTACTAGTGCTCTACATGTTGCAGAAGTAAAAGTGACAGCCACAGCTTGAGACATTCCCTGACACATTCAGATGGGACTTCCAGCTACAAGATAAAGCCTTTAACCTTACTTCTGCAATCTGTAATGAAAGTAGCCATCTATTACTAGGTATGCTCTGTATTGTCATCATAATGGTGATAGCTGCCAGGACTATAAAAACTGTTAAGGAATACGAAAATGCTTAAGCTATAAAAAGTGTATTTTTATGATTCTATAGATACTCTGAACATAACACAATGTGCTTCAATAAAAGGCAAATGCAATTTAATTTGCCCCTGTCAGTGATACGTACTTCTAGCTGCATTGCTGTTGTTTCTTGCGTGGGAAAGAACAGCAGAGCACAGAGAGAGGCTGAATAGGTGTTTCTCCTGCTGCTGCCTCCACAAAGAGCATAGTTTGAACAAGACCTTCCTGGACACAGTTCTGCCTGAACGGAGACAGTTGCAAGGCCAAAGCCATGCATTAAAACTGTCTCCCTTTCAATTTAAAGCTTTTATGTGATAAGGAAATGCATGGTGTTGTTTGGTGCCGTGCTGGGTATCCTGAACCACTTAAACCAAAGGGAATTGGCTTACATTTGGGATCCACACTTGAGTTTAGCACCAGATGCTAAAGAAAGTCAAAGTTGGCTTGGTTTGTTTGAGTAAGAGAAAACAGAATTTAAGAAAATATTTCCCAGTAGAAAGTCAGTGAAAATATTTTATGCTGTATATCCAGCATTCCAAAACTGAGTCTTTAGTCTTTATTTTGTTTGCAGTGAATGTACATGATCCAGTAATAACAAAAGTTACCAGAAACATACTTAAGTAAAACCTCATTAATCAGGGCAATCTGATATAGTATACCTGATGTTCATTATATTTAATGAGAAATCACTGAGCGAATGTGCTCATTAGAGGCTTATTGGACAGCTTTCTGAGGGGTACTTGACTAAAATCCCATTTCAGTTACTGTTAACGAGCTCCATGAACAGCTATGGTCTAACTGCTTCCCGTTTCTCAGGCATCCTGCTAGTATGTCTGAAATGTTTTAACACGATAACCCTCAGCATGGAGGCAGCAGACCAGGCTGGTTTTTTATCAGGGTGCTGAAATTTTGGATCCCACATCCTCCTCTGCTGTTTCTCCTGCTACGTGTGCACTTCAGAAGCTGCCGCATCATGCGCCGCGTCTCCCTGCTTGTCACAAGCTGTGCAGCCCTTCAGTGTCTGTCTTGCCATTTCAAGAGTTAGTCCTGGATTCAGAAAGGCTCCTGAACCTGCGCTGCTGCCTCCTGACTGCTTTTGTTCTGAATTTTGTTTTGTGTTTGCTTTGTTTCTGGATCTGTGCCCATACGCACAGTGGGCTCCGGGTCCATGATAGGACAATGTCCTCTAGCAGAATGGGCGTTGATGAGTGCACCCTATGGATCACCTCTCTGCTCTGAACCTGCTCTCCCTTCAGTGCTCCCGCTTGAATGGAGAAGCATCCTGCTCACAGCAGCCTGGCCACAACCAGGACCCACCAGTACCTGTCACTGGGATGTCTCATTGAAGTCCCTGGTTTAAACTTCTTGGAGCCATAGCTTGAAAGCCCAAAGAGAAAGTGCTATTTATAATTAAAGCAACTTCAACGAGGAAAAAATGAGTTAAGTAAGGCTGTGTAAAAAGTAGTTTGTACAAAGTAAAAGCCCTCTTTTAATTCTTTGTGGTGCTAAGATGTTTTGGAGTTGTATTTTAGTAACAAAATAGTTTTATTTTTTAAAGTCTTCTTCTAAAAACTTCATCTTGCTGAGACACAAGTTAAAACGCCAGGACTCGGTGCAGTCAGGCCAGTTCCTCCCACACAGCCGAGTGACTAAAGGCAGGCATTCGTCTTCCTGCTCTTAATAAAAAAAGGCAACAAAAAGCAATGGCACAGCTTGTATTCCAGGACGCATTTTCTTATTATTGATTTGGTTTTGTTGGTTAAGCCCACAACGCCCACCTTTCCCTCAGCGGCCGCAGGGACCCCACCCCGGGCCGGGATCCTCCTGCAGGGCCCGTCGTGCGGGGCCCACGGCCCGGGCAGGGACCCGGCGCGGGGAGCAGGGCCTCCCGCACCCCCGGAACGGGGAGCAGGGCCTCCCGCACCCCCGGAACGGGGAGCAGGGGCTCCCGCACCCCCCGGGGCGCAGCCCCCGCCCCGCGGCAGCACCAACCCCCC
>NW_009954311.1:1135997-1180038 GCF_000747805.2 Chaetura pelagica | reverse complement strand
CGCAGCCTGCCCTGCCGCCCCCTTCCCTCCTCCCAGCGCCTGAGCCCCGAGCACGCGCAGTCGGTGCTGCCACAGCCCGCCCGCTTCAGGGTCTGCTGGTCTGGGGTGCTGAGGGATACACCTTTCGTGGCCGAAGGGTAGATACACTATAAAGGAGAAATGCTCAGTTCGCCTTTACAGAGTAGGTATGTGCTGTTTTGTTTTGGTGTTTTCTTCTTTGCCACTCCAGTCTTCCAGTTTCAGCTCTCGCTTGCCCCCCTTCATCCCCACCAGCCTCGTGCTGCTGTAACTTCCTTTGGCACTTCCCCATCACGTTTTCCTCCCTGTGGTTGTCTCGCTGCTGTTCAGCTCTTTGCACTGTTTTTGTCTTCCGTCTTCTGATAAATGCCGGAGTACTCATCAGTGTCTTTTATTCTCTCCCATGAGGTTGTTCCCCGTGATATTTTGTTCAAAAACTCGAGGAAATACTCGAGTGAGAGGTTCTGCCTTCTGTAACACCAGTCACAGCTGTATGTCAAGGTGGAGAAGT
Source organism: Chaetura pelagica (assembly GCF_000747805.2). Classification (NCBI taxonomy): domain Eukaryota; kingdom Metazoa; phylum Chordata; class Aves; order Apodiformes; family Apodidae; genus Chaetura; species Chaetura pelagica. Next base: position 1,179,509 of record NW_009954311.1, on the reverse strand, counting down.
AGGGTTTGCAGGTGTAATAGAGATACAGTCACTTCTGTGAGAAGTAAGGATGTCTATCTGGGACCTGCAGGTTATGGACTTCTTCATCCTGTGAACTGTCACTCTGTCCCTCCCTTTAGGAAGGGACATTCTTAGAAAAATGAATTAAAATTTTAAAGAAAATTGTGTGAAAGGTCAAAGTTCTCCTTTGTGTTTGTGGTGTTGGCCAAGGACCAGATAGTCCCAGCTGCTAAAAAATCAACTCTGAAATGATAGTATTGTCCAATTTAAACCAAATTTGGCATGGTTTGAAAAAAAAACTTTAGAGTATCTCTGTGTTTGTGAATTAGATGCCTAGATGAAGGGGAGACTCAGATTAATGCTGTCATGCCTCTCTGGCTGTATATTCAGTTCCAGCCACACAGCAAGCGGGGTTAGGAGGCTGTTCAGGGTTTTTCCTCTTTAGGTAGATCAGGTCTCTGATCTGGTTCCCCAGGTGCTGCACAAATGCTTGTAGCCACCTTGTGTGCAGGTGTGGCTGAGCAGCTGGGAAGTTGGCTGGTTGGGTTGGCATTGCCACTGAGGAGATGCACATATAGCCAGAGCTCCAGAAGAAAAAGGTTACTGAAGCAGGGACTCAACAATTGTCTGGTCTTTGGGAAGGTCAGCTGTATGGCATTTTGCTTGGTGGCAGTCAAGGAGCATGAAAGACTTGAGGGGGTGGTGGCTGGAGGATAGAAGAGGAGAAAGGGCATGAGTGGACTTGATGGGGTGGGATGAGGAACAAATGGGCCATTATGAGTTTGGATAAGGGAAGGAAATATGCTCTGGAGTGAGGGGCACAGATCTGTAGGGTCAAGCGTCATTACTTTGAACTGAGTGAGATGACTCCTAATATTTGATGTTTCCGCAGCAATTAGTCTAAATGCATTGGAGAGCAGTTGCCCTCACATCCTTGGGGTCAGCTGCAAGCTTGGCAAGGTTGGGGCTCGGGCTCCAGCAGCCTTGCCAGAACAGCCACCTCTCTGTTCCAGCTCTCCTGCTGCCCCTTGCACTGTGCTGGTGCAGCCAGGGGCATGAGCCCAGTGAACTGGGAGAGCAGTCTAGTGGAAAATGAGTATGAGGAACGTGGAAAAGAGATAGTGGTTGCTTCAGCCACTCTGTTGCACAACTAGAGCTTAAGGAGGTCACCTAGGGATTTCCCTAATGGAAAGGGACTCTCCAGCAGCTTTGAGTCCAGGGGAGGTAGAAACAGAACTGAGAATCTGACCCAGAGGTCTTTTTGTTACTGAAATGTATAGGCTAAAGAATTGCAGAATCACAGATTTTGTTTTTTTTAGTTGGAAGGGACCTTAAAGATCATCGAGTTCTGACTCCCCTGCATGGGCAGGGACACCTTCCACTAGAACAGGCTGCTCAGAGCCCCATCCAACCTGCCCTTGAACACCTCCAGGGATGGAGCCCCCACATCATCTCCGGGCAGCCTGTTCCAGTGTCTCACCACCCTTACACTGAAGAATTTACGCCTGATCTCTAACTTAAATCTCTTTTCTTTCATCTTAAAACCATTACCCCTTGTCCTCTCCCTGCAAGCCCCTGTAAAAAGATCCTCTCCAGCTTTCCTGTAGGCCCCCTTCAGGTACTAGGAGGCCACTATGAGATCCCCCTCAGAGTCTTCTCTTCTTCAGACTGAACAACCCCAACTCCCTCAGCCTGTCCTCATAAGAGAGGTGCTCCAGCCCTTGGATCATTTTTGTGGCCTTTCTCTGGACACATTCCAACAGGTCCACATCCTTCTTGTGCTGGGAGCACCAGAGCTGGATGCAGTATTCTAGGTGAGGTCTCACCAGGGCAGAGGGGCAGAATCACCTCTCTCCATCTGCTGGCCATTCTTCTTTTGATACAGTCCAGGATGGAGTTGGCCTTCTGGGCTGCAACTGCGCATTGGTGGCTCATGTCCAGCTTTTGATCCACTAGGACCCCAAGGTCCTTTTCCACAGGGCTGCTCTCAAGCGTGACCTCCCCCAGCCTGTATTCATATCTTGGGTTACCTAGGCCCAGGTGCAGGACCCTGCACTTGGCCTTGTTGAACCTCATGAGATTCACCTGGACCCACTTCTCTAGCTTGTCCAGGTCACTCTGGATGGCATCCCGTCCCTCTGGCATATCGACCACACCACCCAGCTTGGTGTCATCAGCAAACTTGCTGAGGGTGCTCTCAATGCCACTGTCAATATCCTTAATGAAGATATTAAACAATATTAGGTGACATGTTGCTAATATTTCTAAAAACAAAAATCCAGGCATTGATGAGAAATGCATGAAAATGGGAGCTGAGGGGAGGACAAAGAAGGAATATCTATTACTGTGTCTTATGTAATGCTTTTCCTCTGAAGCCTCGTGTTACTGTTTAAATGAATGAATCTGCTAGACATTGCACTTTGCTTCCAGTTACTTACTTTGTAGATAGTTTTGTAAATACAGAACTGCATGATAGTTTGTACAGCATCAAGAAGAGAAGTGCTGTGTAGGGTAGCTGTTGACTGCTTCTTACCATGTTTCTGTTCAAGCTGTAACAACGCAGCTTTACGAGCCTTAATTGAGTAGTTAAGGGAAAAATAGGTAGGGTCTGTTGCATTGTCACTAAATCCGAAGTTAGTTTATCTGTTGTGTGAGGAGTGTTTGGAAATATTTGTTTCTGCCTTTCCCCTTCAAAACTGTGAAATAAGCTGGTTTTGCACTAGCCACACCAATCTATTATTAGCATTAATTCCTTTTTACTTCTCAAGAACATTTTTCACTTTATCATGTAAGGTTTTTATATTTTCACTGTACAATATGAGCATTTTCAAGCTTCATGTGAGCTAGATATTGTTCCCACTTAGTGAGGGCAGAGGGACTTTCCTGGGGCTCTCCTTTGTTCCCATTTCACTTAATAGGGAGTTTTCAGAGGCCTGTGAACTACTTGAAAGCTTCAGATTTGGAAAATTGAAACAGGTTGGTAATTAGTAAGGAAAGAAAGGGTAAAGTCCTAAAGCTTCTACAGCTTTTATTCCGTGGAAACTACATTTTAAACTCTTGTCAGAAAGACACCAAACAACAGAGGTCACTTGTATGAAACCTTAAAGGGTATGGGATGCTCCCTGTAGTGGGATGTTGTAAGAGGATGATGATGTGTTTGTATAAAAGTGTGCAGAGATGAGCAGGCAGTGCACACTTAGATCTAAAGACCAAGCTCAGCTTCTGAAGGGAATATCTTTAGATACTGCTACAGGTCAAGTTGCTAATGGAATGATTTTCTCTAAATGCTTGAAGTCAAAACAACACCTAAAAGAACTGTCTTAATTCATCCTCATTTACTAGTGCTTGAGTGGATGCCAGTTGAAGACTCCTGGGCTTTTCTGTTTTGTTGGGGTTTTTTTGTTTGGTTTGGGGTTTTTTATTGTTTGGTTGGGTTTTTTTAATTTTTAATTCTGTGATATAAATACTGTTTAGGAAATCAAGTTCTGGCTCAGTCCAGGTTGTTACTATATTTACTTCTCTGTGCTAGAACTGTTTGAAGGGGCAGCAGTTTGAATTATGCTTTTCCAAATATTTAAATGCCTGTCAACCTCATCAGAGACATAAGGAGGTTTTTTTTCTCTTTTCTAAGAGTGATACAGTCTTGGTGATTATGTTAGACTGTGATCTGTATCTGTGCATTAGAAAAGTAATGAAACCTTTACTAAATGTTTTCCTGTTGCATGAGCATCAAAATGATAAATTCTCGTCTTTTTTTAAAGACATGAAATAAGGAAAGTTATTGCATAGTTCCCAGAAGTGAATTTTGACCTCTGAAGACAATACTCAGACAAACAAGCTTCTGTGTCTACAAGGCTTTTTAGTGTAGCTTTCTCAGTTCATCTTGTATACTTAATAAATTTATGTGGAACTGAAGAGAAAATGTTACTTTATGTCACCATTTGACTCAGGTCTGACAACAATGCTCTCGATCCCCTCCCCCTCTCACCCAGGTAGAGAAGGAGAGAGGAAAAAAAAAAGAGACTTTGCTGGTTTGAATCCCAGTTAGTGAAAAGTTATAATCTGGGCTTTAAATTGAGCCCCACTTTGGGCTCCAATAAATTGTTGTCACCGTTTGACTCGGGTTTGACAACAATGAAGTACTTAGGTGAATTTGTATTGAATTAGACTTGAGAATGAAGTATGTATCAGTATGAAAATGAGCATCATTTTGAGGGGAAATTTAAAGAGCACTCCTGGTGAAGTTTCCTGAAACAAAACTCATTATTTCCTTTGGTTTGAGAATCTCCATTAAAATAACTCTGCTTTGATCAAATATTTTTTATTCTGTAAATATTGGGAAATTTCAAAAAAGAACAACTTTGTGGAGCAGTTGGGTTTAAAGCCTCCTTTTTCTTTTTAAAAAAACAGAAGGATGATGACATTGAAGAGGGGGATCTTCCTGAGCACAAGAGGCCTCCAGCACCAATAGATTTCTCGAAAATTGATCCAGGCAAGCCTGAAAGTATCCTGAAGCTGACAAAAAAGGGAAAGACTTTGATGATGTTTGTCACTGTGTCAGGAAATCCCACAGAAAAGGAGACAGAGGAAATTACCAGCCTGTGGCAGGGCAGTCTCTTCAATGCAAACTATGATGTACAAAGGTGAGTTGTTGACAGGGGTGAAGTTCTTGCTTTTGCAACACCCATGTTTGTTTCTGAACATCTTTTCAGCTGTTCATCAGCCTTTCCCCACCTCCACTGTCCATCACTATTTCTTTGTTTCTCTATCAGTTTATATGCCAATTTAAGTCACACTACAAAAATTCTGGTGTGCACAAATCTTCTTCACACGTACACATGATGTATGTATACGACCCTGTTTCTTTTTATCTCATTACATTTCAGCTATTTATCAATTTTAGCTGCAGTGCTTTGCCTTTATGTGCTTGATGGAAAACATCACACTTGGGAGACTCCTCACCACAAAAAGCTTTTTGTTCCCCTGGTTGAAAAATGTGATTTTTTTTATTTTTTTTTTTTCCTCTTGGAGAGAGAGGATCATTTTGAAATAGGAATGTTGTGCTCTTGAATTGAGGCTAAGAAGGGTTGCAGTAAGTGTACAGAGCAAATTTAATGCCCATTAGTTGTTTTTATGTAGTGTCAAATTAATCTTCATATTTTTACTCCTTGGTTATTTTTCAACTTAGTAAGTTTTATTATTACTTTGGCTAGAAAATTGGTTTCTTGTTCCCCTCCCCAGGCAACAAGAAGACCAACTTGTTGCTCTGAAAAGTGTCCCTCAGTTGTGGAGGTGCTCTGAATTAAGGAAAATGTAGTGCTTGAAAGGTATGGAGCTGACAGGTATCTTTCCTCTAGGTTTATTGTTGGCTCAAATCGTGCCATCTTTATGCTGCGTGATGGTGGTTATGCCTGGGAGATCAAGGACTTTCTGATAAATCAAGAAAGGTGTGCAGATGTTACCCTGGAGGGCCAGGTTTATCCTGGCAAAGGAGCAGAAGAAAGTGAGAAAGTGAAAAACAAAACAAAACCTGAAAAAGTAAAGAAGAAAAAAGATGAGGAGAAGAAATCTAATAGCATCAAAGAGGACAACCGAGCAACCAAACAGAGAGAGGATCTATGATGGACACCTTAACCAGACTGAATGCTGCTCTGCTGCTCCTTGAAGGGAAACTACATTTCCATACAATTCCTAGCTTTATTGGGGGGAAGGAGGGAAGCAGAGATTACTGAGGTTAAAAGACTTCTCTTTTGAAATTCACCAGTTTACTTATCAATATTGGTCATTTCTTTAGTTATGGGGAAGATAATGTGTCATACCAGCAATTGACTACTTTAGTTTGTAGCTTTTAGTGCTTTTGTTGTTTAAAATTAATGTACGAATTTGTGTGTAAGGTCACAAACTTAAATGGAAAAGAAGAAATACAGTCTCAGGACACGTGTAGTAGCTGCATCCATCATGGCTGTGCAAGTTGGTCATTGATTTCTAGCTGCTGTTAGGTAGCAGAGTGCAGTGCTGAAAGATTGTCTTGGAAGCCACTTTGCTAGACTCAGTTGGCAAAACTTCCTGAAATTGCAAAGAATAATGTTACAGTGGCCAAAGATAACCTGAAATTACAGGGTTTAGGCCATGTATAGTTTGACTGCCTATTTCTTTAAAATAATCCAAACCCCTCTGTCTTGTCTGAAGAAATCCATGGAACTGCTCAGAAGCATGGTAGAAGCTGGTAGATAATTTGGCAAATGCACTTCCAGTCAGTACAGAGAGGAGATTCCTTACCCATCAAAAGTGATGCAGGAGTGTTAATGGACTTAGAGGACCTGCATGAGGGGTGTCAGGGGGAAAGGAAAAGTCAGATTCATGGCATTCAGGTTGCTGCTGCTGCCAAAGAACAGTGCCTGTGCAAATATGATGTGTGCCCCATTTTGTATTCAGTTAAATTGCTTTAACTCTGAAATGAATTTGTTTTACTGGTTTAAGGGTTTGTTTAAGTCTCTGAAAAAGCATGAGTTACAGTACAGAGTTAAACCTTGAGTTACACATATCTTCTAGTGAAGCTTAATAACAGATTGTATTTTTTGGTACAGATTCCTGCGTGACATGGCTGATTGTATATGAACATTTGATTTATATGCTATGAAGTTTGATGTATGAGAGCAAATTAAATTTTTCTTTAGACTTTGTATAATTGGGAAGAATTTATTACTATTCAGATTCCATTCAGTCAACTGTATTGCTTAGAACTGTTTCCCTTCTGCCTTACTATGTGTTAAGGACTGAATGCACCTAGTATGTATGGTCCACATCATTTTCCAGAGGATGAGCACAGTATTAACTGCCTTCATTCAGTAAGACTAAGATGTTACTTTGAGTCTTTATTTAAGGTGCTAAAATCCAAGTGTTTTGGATAAAAGGTCCTAATTGAACCATAATGGTTGATCTTGTGGATCAAAAGTGGGAAACTGTGATTTACTGAATGCTTGTTCTAAAATAAAATATGTCACTGAAGTTACTGTTGCACTGAGTGGTAAAATCTTGTCAGTTGTTGTACATTAGTTAGATACTCGGGAGATGACCTGTAAATGATGTCGATGAAGGTTCAAAGTGATTGTTTTTCTTTAATTGAAATTATGTTTGTATTAATTTAGGTTTAAAGAAACCTTTCCTGCCACACTTGATTAGACATGTTTTAGCCTGTTTGTCTGAGTGGAAACATGAAAATTGTGCATTTCTGTTGGTTAACTGTATCACTTTTATATTCCACCAATCCAAAAGTGTAGCAGAGTTGAGAAGAGTCTTTGTAGTTATTTGGGTGTCACACTGAACTGGGGAGAGATGTGCAGTTTATTTCTTGTCCATAACTAATTGATCATTTTGTCAAGTGTTCTTTCTGGCTTTGCACCTGCCTTTTTTTAAAGAGTAGTTCTTCTCAAGAGATGAACAGAGGTCAGATGAAACTATAAGTATAAAATACTACTGAGTTTTTTCTTTTTGCAACTTAAATCTACAGTATTGAGATGACAGTTCAGATTAGGACCAGAAATATGTGCAAAAGCAGCTTTCTTAATATTGTGGAGCGTAAACATTGCTTCTGTTTTGGTCAAGCCAGGTGCTTCCTGAGCTCAATAATTAAGCAATGGAAAACAGTACACCAATAATACAAAATCAAATTAGCCAAGGAGGAGAAATGTTTGCTATGCTATAGCTGTAGCCCAACTGTTGAGAACAGATACTTGTTTTACTAATTTGTAAATCTACATTTAAGTAGGCTGGGTCTTTTCCCTCTGGAGTTAAATTTCAAAGTCTTTTGTGAGTTGTTTTAGGTTTTTAATAGGAGTAATGACTTCAAGGTTGCTTTTTTGATATCAAATACAAAATGCTGCTGCCTTCTTTTACCTTTTCCATGCTTTACATTCAAAAAACAATTAAGTATGTCAGTAAAATGTGACGTGAATGGCATCACCAGCCAGTCTCTCTCTGGTATCATGGTTCATAACTAAACTACTGCAAAACTATTTGTATTCCCTTTAAAACCAGTAAATCCTTGAGACTGTAGCACTTGTCCTGAATGGGTTGCATTATCTCTAAGTACCTGAGGAGATACTGGACTCTGCTTTATGTTGTGCAGTTGAGTCTCATTGGACTTTGAGTAACAGATTTTTTACTCTTTATGCAGACAGTTCAGACACAGGCTTTGAAATGACTTTCAACGAGGAGAGTGGTGATTATAACTCCTTATTATTTCCTTATTTTTTTGGTACTTTGTAGAAGTACATGCGAAAACACCTGCTTGTGTGACAGCTAAATAATGTCTGCAGCTCTTCTCCACTCAGCTTAGTGCTTTTCTCTGTTCCAGTGCCATAACTGGTTTTCTAAGTTACCATATTTTTAACCTGGCTGTCCTTCTCAGAAAAAAGACAGTTTATCGGTTTATCTTATTACCTAAGATGTGGATGTACTTTGCAGAAAATGTCCAATAGACAATCAACTTTTTTTTTTTTTTTGGTTGTTAAAAAATACTGGAATAAATATCTTTGAGGGTTTTTTTTTGTGGGTTTGTTTTTGTTTTTAATAATCCTAGGAATAATATTATGTGCCTTACCTGTTTTACTGGGGGGAAAAAAAGAAATAAAAATCAAATACCTACAGAGAAGAGTACAAGTGCATCCCCTGTTTTTAAGGGCTTCATTGCTATGACCAGGGCCCAGAAGACCTGAGAGAAGCACCATGTGCAGCAGAGGAATAAATGCTGGCTATTCATTCATAACAAACATCCTCACCAACTATTAAACCTTATCAACCAGAGATGGCAGCAGTGTCAACAGTCATTAAAAAAAAAAAAAAGAGATGTGCAGGTGCAGTTGTTATTACATTGCTAAGGTTTATGTGTGATGGTGCAATCAGGTTTCCTGGCTCTGCTGCTCACACCTTCTCTTCAAGTGCATCATTTGCTAGCAGGGTTGTTCCCATTTCTTCTGCAGCTTTTTTAAGTTAGTGTTTCACTTTGCTGCTGCATTCATTACTAAATGAAAGACACATTTATTTTTTAAATTCCATGTTTAAGTCCATATGACACACAAACTACAAGAGGATTTTTGTTCTTTACTTGAGTGGTCAAAGCATTTCACTTCTCTGAACACCCAGGTCAGCTGTGGCTTCAAAAAGACTCAAATGGTCTTGCCACAGGTTCTGAACCCCTTCGATTTCGTTGTGAAAAGGAAACCAAGGATTAAAATGCCGTTTTGTTACGATACATAACAGCCTACTTTGGTCTGATATTTGTCCACTGTTCTCATGGGGTTTATTGTAAAGCTTAGAAATTATTTCCAATTTTTATTTGTTTTTACTTATCTGTGGCTTATTTCCTTTTCTATTCAAGGAAGAAGTAAGTTTGCCTTTTCCAGAGGGTTGTCAGGTTTGAGTTGGGTTTTTTTCCCCCCTCTTTTTTTTTTTTTTAAATTACATTGCATGTTTATAGACAGTCAAAGAGCTCATGCCTGAAGAAGGGGGATGCCCCTGTTTACACAAATACCTGTTTCATTGGTAGTCTCATTATTCTTATTTCCATCCTACTATGTCTGTTTAAATACTTACTCACTCTTACTGTAGGACAGCATGAACTAGCTTTCCTTGCTTATCACCATTTTTAGTCTCTCATACTGTGTCACTTTAACAGGGACAAAACCTGCTGGATTCAGGGAATATTAAATTGCCAGAAGGTCAGAGCTGCTTGGATTATGAAGGGAAAATCTCCACATGAATTAGTTTTTTGTGGTGGGTTTTTTTTCTCTCTCAGTAGAGAAGTCGGGTAGTGTGAGGGGTTGGACACACCATCTGTCCAAGCAGGGTGGTTTCTGATTACTACTAAAAAGGCTGGTGTAACACATTATAATCAAGTATTGCAGGGCACCCCAGTTTATCCAAAGAGAAGTTTTAAATGCTGTGTTTCTGTTCCATGTGATGCTAGTTAACAGATCAGCATTTTCATTGTTGATGTTGGTGTCAGCTGGGGGGGACCTTTACCAGTGGCATTGTATCAAAGGAGAGCTGTCATGTTAAAAGCAGAGCTGTTAATCATCACTTAACAGTAATCATTCTAATAAAGAATTTCTCAAAAAACAGGTGTTTTGTTTAAATTTTTGATTATTGTGTAAACACTGGTATTTTGGGAGGGAGAAATGGGACACCTAAAGGAACCTGGAATAAAGGAACTTGGAATGAAGGAACTTGAACGTGGAATAAAATGGGGACAGAATGTGTTGCATCTTTGCACCTCCCAGAATCAAAGACATAGTCTTTTCTTGTTTCAGACTTATTGTGCCTCTGCTCTGTTGCTGTTGGACAGAAGAGATTCTATTTTTTATTTATTTTTTTTTACACACTAGAAGGCTGTAATCTGTGAGGCTTATAACCAACATTTTATTTATTTATTTTTAAATTCTGTAATTAGTGGTACCTCAAAAAAAACCCCAAAAAACCGTGTACCCATCTTTACTGCCTACAATAATTTTCAGTAGTGTCTGAAAGTAGCCTGGACTTCTGGGTTGGTGGCATGCCCACTAATTCTATGGAAACCACCAAGCAGAGGATTGGCCACTCATTAAATAATTTCTATTTAATTATAGTAATACTAATGACATTGAATATTAAAAAACCCCAACATTTAAATGTTAATATTTAAATAGTTGACAGCATTATCACATATCAACAGGCTCCACCTGCTTTGCAAAGAGGTGAAGAGCACAGACCAGGTGTTTGCTTGCAAGGCCATTATGAATGGGAAGCAGCTGTTGAGCAGCACCACAGACTAACCTGGATATTGCTGTAACTTCTTTCTAATGAGAAAGGCTGAGTGTTCTGGTATGAGTTATACCTGAATAATTATATTGAGAAAGATATATATCATAGTTGAGCACTTGCAACAAACAAATAAATAACAGTTTAATATGTGTGTTCATCCAATCATTATTATTTCCCAGAGCCAAGGCTGCAGTCTGCCCTGGATGTTTTTTTTCCTTAAACTTAGCCTCAGTGCAGTTTTATTTCATTCAACTTTTTCAGTTGTTCAGTCAGTTTTCATTTCTTCATCTAAAATCCAATCTCCTAAGTATCAAAAAATAATTCATACTTTAAATTACATAAGAGTTGTTTTGTAAGATTATTACATTATTCATCCTGCCAACTGTATCCACAGCAATACCCTACTACTTATCCACCCTTGATAGTCAGCTGTTGTCTTTCTGGTGCTGAAAACCATATTAACAGTGGGAACTGTGATAATTGTAGTTATAATAGGATGGAGTTGCCAGGGAGCTTAGTGGAAGCACAGACATGTGTGGTTTGGCACTTAAGACAGAAGTTGAGCAGAAGCTTTTGAAACACTGACTCCTTTACTGTGGGAGCCAAGTATTGTGTTATGATCTAATGAGCTGTGTAACCTAACCCAGGGAAAGGCCACTTTCCATCCTACCTACTCCCCAACCCCTGTTCCCACATAGCTTTGCCATTTAAGCCACATCATTGCTCAATTCACAGCTAACCCTAGGAAGGCCTGAGAGATATTTCAGCCTTGTCACTATTACCAACAGTAGTGATAAACCAAGACAGTCTCACTTCCTGGCATAAGAAGAATCAACCTGATGTTTGTACCAGGAAAGACCATGCTCAAGAAATACCCAAATGACATAGCAGTACAAGTTGCATACTGGAGGTGGAACAGAATAGCAGAAATAAAAGTCAAATCAGCTGCATTAATTTCCTGAGGTGTCCCTATCAACTGGCCCTTGGGTTTACATGAGGCCTCTGCACTTTAAGCAGCATTATCCTGAACTTCTTATTGAACACTAACGTGATAGATGCTGAGATGAGCGTACGATTGTGCTGGGAATTTTGTCACAATCTCACATTACACCCTTTGACAACAGAGGAAAGATACTTACTCCAAAGGGGCGTTCTCCAGAGCAATTTCTCATTGAGCCTTGTTGCTGCTTCCTTACTGGCAGCCCCTCACTGTGTCCTGGTACAACTCCCAGCTGCTGAGGTGCTTCTTCAGCTGCAACTCAAACTCAAAAAAAAATCACAAATTATTCTGTTTCCCAAGTGATGGAGCCAAAGCCTTGTGTTTTGTTTTTAAAGTGAGATTACATGCTGGATTCAGCTCCATGGCTCTGGGATCACTGCAGGGAGGAGCTTCTGAAGGCGTGTTCTGTGAAGAAGACATGCAAAAGGAAGGAAGGGTGTAGCTGCAGTGGTGGTTTCCACACATCCCGCCCCATCCTTTGGTCAGAAAGAAGGTGGGGTGACAAAACAGCCTCTGAGCCCACTGCTCCAACAGCCCCTTGGGGCTGAAAATGCCTGGAGACGTCACAGGGGTTTCAGCTTCTGCTGGAAGTGCTGGGCTGGCTGGTCTGAAGATCTGCCAGGGTTGCATAAAGAACAGTTCATCTGAGGAGCTGGACAAACAGTGTTTCATATTGTGCGTGGATTTGGAAGAATCAAAGCTCTGTGAAACGAAGGAGGGAGCATCCCTACACCTTGTTGCTGTGAGCAGAAACTGGGACACCTCAGTGACTTGCTGCTCAGAAGAGACTGAATGTGTGACACTTGGCTGGAGTATCACTGCTGTGCTGGGATAAGAAGGTGTTTATGTAAGAACCAAACTCTTTGGCTTGGTCTTGGTTTGTGATTCAACCTGTAATGTCTTTTTCCATTGTCCAAAGCAGCAAAAAAGGGAAGGGAAGAGAGAAGAGATAGAGAAGTAGAGAGAAGAGATAGAAGAGAGAAGTAGAGAGAAGAAGGAAGTAGAGAGAAGAGTGAAGGGAGAAGCAGAGAGAAGTCTGAAGGGAGAAGAGTGTAGATGAGAGAAGAAGAGAAGAAAGGAAGTAGAGAGAAGAGTGAAGGGAGAAGCAGAGTGAAGGGAGAAGCAGAGAGAAGTCAGAAGGGAGAAGAGTGTAGAAGAGAGAAGAAAGAGAAGAATAGAGAAGAGAAAACCACCAACAAATACACGTATTCAAAATAGAGTGCAAAAAAGCTGCACCAAACAGAGCTGGAGCCCTGCTGGCCTCTGGGAAGCTGCAGGGCTGCCCATTCCCCTTTTCCCCAGTCCGACTGCTCGGCCAGCTCACCCTTGACAGCAGCACGGCCGGAGGTTCCGCTGTCACCTCGGGGCGCTGCCCGCGGCGGCCACCAGGGGGCGAGCGCGGACAGGCCGCGGCGGCTGCTGCCCCGGGGGGGGAAGGAAAATATAGAAATATGTCTTTTTTGTAGCATTTAATGCTTTTTAATCTTTAGTCACCGGTTAAGGAGACTGTGACACTGAAGATTGTGTGCTCAAAGCACAGTGCGTTATTTATATACATGGATAGAATGTATCCAGTCTATAAATACATGCACGGCACTAAAAATGACACAGGAATTTTAGAACTAGTTTAATGAATTGTATATAGTGGTGTATGGTTTGTTATTGCTAGTTCTAATGGCTGTATATACCTATACATCTACACACACAAACTCCCCATACACAAACATAACTAACCACCCATAGACACCCCCCATGTACATATCCACACACACACCCCATTCTGCACAAACACACACACGTGTGCACACACACACTCACACACACTGTGTGTGAAATGCTGATTGCTGCCACCAAACCCCCCCCCTCATTCCACATTTTGGACCCTCCAAGAAGGTTTATAGCAGCTTCTACCCATCTGGCACCATCCTGGGGTGGAAAATTTGCAGTCAAAGTAATACTTGAACTGATAGTGAGACTCTCATAAACCTTAATGCCCACTATAAAAACTTTATAAGTTTTAAGTATTATTTCCTTATATATTTTTACCCTATGCTCATCCTATCCAGTGAAGCAAAAACATTCTGTTAACAGGGGTACTAATCTATTTAATCTGCTAATAGTGCTCCACCTGCCCCAAATACAGCCCTTTCCCACGTCCGCCCACTGTAATATTCCCTTTCCCACTCCCATCTCCTTCCCTTCCCCTCTCCCTGACTTGGATCCTGCAAGTGTGGATGGGCAGGTAGTGAAACATGCTGCCATTTGCTCCAACCAGCCAGTAAACACACACAGGGGTGGTATTTTGAAATAAATAGGCAGCTGTTTGTCTTTCTCTCAGATGATGTACCAAGCCTGGTGCTTGTGTGTGCCCAGCAAACGTCCTTCCCTTATTGCAGAGAGACACTGAAGAGGCAAGAGGCAAAAATAAAATAGGAAATCTGCACTGAATATTTATTTTTATAAACATTGTGTACTCCAATCAACTACATGTTAATTCAGTTGTAAGCCACAATCTGTTGGAACCAAGGTCCCAAGAGCTCTTGTCATGATAAACCAGTCAATGCATCACCACGGTCTGCGGACATAGAGATCTTCCAAGTGCAAAGCAGATGATCAGAAAAGACACTCTGCTGACCTCCTTAACAACCTGGACAATACTAAACTCCAGTAAAAATGCTTCATATGTCTGCAATTTTGTTGTCTTAGTGCCACTGTAATAAATTAATAGAAAATATATCTTTTTTTTTTTCATTGGAAAGTCTATAAGAAAATGTACAAACATCTCACTCCGAAAAAGGACCAGCTATTTCGGCGACAGGTAAAACAAGCATTTGAACAAGAGCAAACATTCCAAACATCCAAACAGACAAACAAACAAACAAAATGCAACCAAAAAACCCACCCCACTCTACCAACAGCAACTGTGTAGGCAAACATGGAAACATTTGCAGCAATGAACAAAGAGGAGAACAGCAGCTTGTGCAGGGACTGCTAAAAGGACGTACAAACAAGCAGCCAGGTAATTTGCTGGTCAAAATGTCTAGAACAGTCAAAGATTTAAAAAGTAATCATATGGCACAAAGCTATTGCTGACTGGTGATGATGTTAGAGTTCATTCCCTCTTCAGAGCAACACACTGAGTTCATCCCATGAAGGTCAACGGGAGCTCTTTGCATGGCACAGGTGTCTGCCCTGCTGCCCCCTGCTGCCATGCTCTGCCAGCCCTCAGGCCTACAGACTGCAGTGATCCATATTCACAGCGTGAGACCCACCCCTACCTCCAAAGCAGGCCCCATGTGACAAGGTTTGCATGATAAGCTACTTACAAGCTTTCTTCTCTTAACAAGATGAGATTATTTTTTTTTTAAGGAAAAAAAAACAACAAACACACAAAAAAACCAACCAAAAAACAACAAACAGCTTTTTCTAGAGCCAAGTCTTATGATTTCACCCTGAGAATTCCCAAAATAATAAAATCAGAAGCTACAATTCAGCACAAAGTCAGAGTGCTCGTAGAAGCTGAGCAAACCAGTCAAGGGGATAGACCCATCTGGTAACACCTCCTGGACATTTACAGGGCTCAGGAGCAGTAAATCCCTGGTGACCCAGGGGCTCAGTGTTCCCCAGAGCACAGCCCCTGCCCTGGGGGTCAAACAAAGCCACATCCCAGACCAGGCACCTTTCTTGAGCCCACCTTTCTTGCCCACTGTCTGCCAAGTGCTCATGAAATAAATACTCCTGCTTTGTTCCACCTCTCAGGAGCAAATGTGTTCCCCTAACACGGTGCAACGGTACCAACAGATCTGACTCAGGACAGGGAAGAGGTTTAGGTAACCCAGACTAATGTTCCCAAGGGAGTTTTTCTTTAGTCTGTTTGCTTGACTTCTGGGATCTGGGTCTTTTGGTTATCAGAGAATGTCAGATAAATGACGTTCGAATAATCACAGTTGAACCAAACGTGGGACTGACTTTTTCAAGGAATAAGGTGTGACAGCCTTAAACCATCATCAGTTTTTTTGGGGAAAAAACAGCCCACTTTACTTGCCTTTTACAAGTGTTGCCCATTCATTCTGGAAATGCCACAAATGCCTAAGGAGCATTCTTTAACAGGCTCTTGTTGAGAAGTAAGGGAGGAAAAGCTTGGCTCTTTTTCTTTAAATACAACACACATGACATTCAGTGATTTCAAAACAACTATATCATAAGACTGAAAAGGACATTTCCAGTTTCAAAACCCAGGAGAGGCTTGAAGGGACTGAAATCTACAGTACTATCTAACTTTTCCTCATGGTTGCTTTGACTTGCAGATCAATTTATCTGAACTGGGCTTATAGAGTGCAACACTGCCCAGACTTTGGAATGACACACAAAATGCTTGCTCTTTCATGGTAGATGCAAGAGACCATTTCACATATGGTGAAAAAAAGCTCCACTTAATTACGTAAGTTTTAATTAAAGCAGAACAAAACAAAGTAACCATGAGCAACTAGAAGAATTTCTGTAGAATTGGGGGAAGGCAGAGATAAAGTGGGAAAACAAACCCAGATGTTACTGGAAAAATTAACATTCTATGTGCTTTGAAAAGCTCTTCATCCTATCTTCTAAACCCTCTTAGCTTTCTTGGAATAGCCTCAGGCTCCAGAGGTGCCTTCATGGCATTTCTGAGCAACAGACAGAAATATCACTGAACACTGGAAGTGCTTAAAAGCTTTTACAAAATAATGTGTAAATTCCCAGCTCCAGGAGATGTCTCTGCAGAAGTCCTGATTCACACTGATCTGCCTTCATTACCCAGATATTGCTTTGAAGAAGGGGGGAAAGAGGTACAAGATATCCAACTAATTCTTCAGCTAACTGGCAAGACCTCTGTCACCTTCCATCCAGAGCTCAGTAACTCAGACACTCATGCCCTTAAGCCTGAGGCCATGATCAGTAACAACACACAGTAGAGCAGCCTGATCCCATTCCCTCCTTAGAAAGATAATGGCCCTTCATCTTATGGGAGGCTGAATGAGGTGAGTCCCAGTATTCCCAGTTAAATCTGGAAGCCTTGAGCAGGATGCTCACAGGCTGCCCAGACTAAACCCTCCAGATTGATCATCAACACTATTATTTGAAGGGACTGCCTGGGAAAGGCTGAGAAAACACGTGCTGGTTGACATTCCTCTCCTTCTAGCCTACAGCTGCTTTTGAAGGAAAACTTACTTTTGAACAACCACTATTAAAAAAACCACCTTGATCCATGGGAGAAACACCATTTTCTAAGCAAGCAGAAGGATGTGATTTCATCAGTCTCTGCTGGCATGTTTTCTTCTCTCCCCTCTCTCCATATGCCATGTGTTAGCACGTGCAACACAGATCCTGAAGAGCTTGATCAAACATCATAGAAGCTTCAGGATCAATTCTTACTGTCCAGTTATGAGTCCCAGCATCTAGGCAATCATTCACATATACTCTGTCTTAGGTTTTTAACCAGCCTTTGAATTGCAATGCCATGTTTATATGAATGGCTACCTACACCATGGAAAAAAAAGGAAAAAGTATTCAGACAATTTAGAGGCTGGTAAAATCAGTAAACCTCGATGGCCTTCTGATCTAGAACTCCCCCTTTGAGAGGCAGCACATAAGTTAGTCTGTCACAGGGGTGCTGATAAAACCAGCACTTTGCAGAACAGGTCAAACCTTGTGTAGTAACACGAGAGTCAACGTGGCATCAGTGAGCAAGTCAGCCGGCCAGGAGCTGGTGATCACAGAACATAAGCTGGTCACAGAGGAAGGCTTTTCTGTCACATGTGGCCACTCTAGCTACTTACAGTAAGATTTCTTTTTGAACAACAACGACAGCAACACAACACCTCTGGAGCTGGCAGGGTGCCTGGCTGAGCAGTCAGTAGTGTGTCCCACGGGGCAGTGCTGGCAGCCAGAAGGCAGAGCAGCGCGTCCTCATAATTTCATTTTCTTCACCACAGGAATTGGCAGTGCTTGATAGATTTTAGCTGAGTCCTCATTAGTGACCAGCTTCACCCAGACAGGGCGGAAGCTGCCTTTGAAGCCAACAAAAGCCATTTTTTCTGCAAATCAGAGCAAATATATTAGGGGTGTGTAGGAGCTGCACCAGAAAACCACCCATCTGTGGAGCTGCGCCCGCACAGCTGGACAGATACTGGTGGACAAGAGCACACATCTGCCCACAGACTTGGCCAATTATGCCTTCTCCAGGTATTAAATAAATGCTTTGCTATTGAAGCTTAATTACTGTTTTATTTACATGTTGTATGCTTCCATTAATTAAGAGAGAGAAAGAAAACCCCTTCCAAGCAGGCAGCTCGAGCTCCCTGCTGAAGTGATCATTATTTGCATGGTGGTAGCACTCAAAACCCTTTCCTGCTTGGGGAAGGTGGAAGGATGATGGACAGGACAGCAGACAAGACCCACATCAGTGTGTACGACACACACACAAAGAGGGAAGGATGCCAAAAGCTCACAGTTAGAGCTGAGCAGTACAACACACACAATAGAGCAACACTCTAGTGCTATACATGGTACTTTCAATCCATATGCTTTGTGCCATCAAGATGGAATTTTGTCTCAGGAGAAAACCAGCTCCAAATAAGTTCAGACAAGTGAAAAATCCTGGTTTGGGGCACCTAGTGGGGAAAAAAGTCCGATATTCCTGTTGTGTAAAAAATGTGGGGTTTTTTGTTTAAAATTAATCTGGAATATCAACCTCCCTGAATTCTTCACTTCTAAGGTGCCAGCTGATAAAACCAGCACTTTGCAGAACAGGTCAAACCTTGTGTAGTAACACGAGAGTCAACGTGGCATCAGTGAGCAAGTCAGCCGGCCAGGAGCTGGTGATCACAGAACATAAGCTGGTCACAGAGGAAGGCTTTTCTGTCACATGTGGCCACTCTAGCTACTTACAGTAAGATTTCTTTTTGAACAACAACGACAGCAACACAACACCTCTGGAGCTGGCAGGGTGCCTGGCTGAGCAATCAGTAGTGTGTCCCACGGGGCAGTGCTGGCAGCCAGAAGGCAGAGCAGCGCGTCCTCATAATTTCATTTTCTTCACCACAGGAATTGGCAGTGCTTGATAGATTTTAGCTGAGTCCTCATTAGTGACCAGCTTCACCCAGACAGGGCGGAAGCTGCCTTTGAAGCCAACAAAAGCCATTTTTTCTGCAAATCAGAGCAAATATATTAGGGGTGTGTAGGAGCTGCACCAGAAAACCACCCATCTGTGGAGCTGCGCCCGCACAGCTGGACAGATACTGGTGGACAAGAGCACACATCTGCCCACAGACTTGGCCAATTATGCCTTCTCCAGGTATTAAATAAATGCTTTGCTATTGAAGCTTAATTACTGTTTTATTTACATGTTGTATGCTTCCATTAATTAAGAGAGAGAAAGAAAACCCCTTCCAAGCAGGCAGCTCAAGCTCCCTGCTGAAGTGATCATTATTTGCATGGTGGTAGCACTCAAAACCCTTTCCTGCTTGGGGAAGGTGGAAGGATGATGGACAGGACAGCAGACAAGACCCACATCAGTGTGTACGACACACACACAAAGAGGGAAGGATGCCAAAAGCTCACAGTTAGAGCTGAGCAGTACAACACACACAATAGAGCAACACTCTAGTGCTATACATGGTACTTTCAATCCATATGCTTTGTGCCATCAAGATGGAATTTTGTCTCAGGAGAAAACCAGCTCCAAATAAGTTCAGACAAGTGAAAAATCCTGGTTTGGGGCACCTAGTGGGGAAAAAAGTCCGATATTCCTGTTGTGTAAAAAATGTGGGGTTTTTTGTTTAAAATTAATCTGGAATATCAACCTCCCTGAATTCTTCACTTCTAAGGTGCCAGAGCACTTCTTCCATCTCCAGCACTGAGCTGAGCACTGCTATCCAAGGCTGCAGTGGAAACAGCCTGGCTGAACAAATAATTGACTGGTCCCAGGATGTCTGAGCACAAGCTGATAGAAACAAGCAGGGCAAAGTTCAGAAGAAAGAAAAAAAGTTCACTTTACTGAAACCATGGGAGGGCAATAGATCAGAGGAGTTTAGAACTGCCTTTTTAAAAAGGGGTTACCTTTTAACCTAAAACCCTCTTCTGCTCCAAGTTTCTCCAGAGCTTTAGTCCACGGTCCTCTTGAAATGAATCTTCCTTTAGATGTCACCAGCACTATGGAGCTGAAGGAAACAAAGTCATTTACAAACAAATGAAGTCAGAATACATTCCTCACCTCTCTGTCTTGAGCACTGGTAACTCCTTCAACCAGCACTTCCATCCTGCTTTGCTCAGATGGGAACACGTGTTCCCTGGGATGCTCTGAGCAAGTCTCAACTAATTTATTCTTACATCATTAGCAGGTTAAAGCCTGAATAAATTAACTTATTTGATTTTTCCTTCATTATTCACAGAATCCCACAGAATCACAGAATTGTTCTGCTTGTAAAAGACCTTTAAGATAATCGAGTCCAACCATTAACGTAACTTTACAAAGTCTAGTGCTTAAACATGTTCCTAAGTACCACATCCACACATCTTCTAAAGACCCCCAGGGATGGCAATTTAACCACCTCCCTGGGCAGCCTATTCGAGTGTTTAATTACCTTTTCAGTGAAGGAGTTTATTCTAATATCTAATCTAAACCTTCCAATGCCTAAGATACTGTGTTTCAGTAAACTGGTGCAATCTGAGACCATTTCCTCTTGTCCTGCGTGTACTTTTGCTTAAAAAGTGTATTGTTAATGTTGTTGCTATTCCTGCTTTACTTGCATGTGCTGTATTTCTCCTCAAAATTCTCAGGGTCTTCTACAAAGTGATAAAGACAAGTCGAGGTAAGTGTGTTAAACTAATGCAAAGCTGTCAATGCTTGGGTAAAAGTAATAGAATCATAGAATGGTAGGGGCTGGAAGGGATCTCTGCAGATCATCTAGTCCTGCCAAAGCAGGATCACCTAGGGCAGGCCACACAGGAAAGTGTTTGGATGGGTTTTGAATGTCCCCAGAGGAGACTCCACAACCTCCCTGGGCAGCCTGTGCTCCACACAGTAAAGAAGTTTCTCCCCATATTGAGGTGAAACTTTCTATGTTCTAACTTATACCCATTGTTCTTTGTCCTATTACTGGGCACCACTGAAAAGAGACTGGCTTCTTCCTCTTGACACCCATCCCTCGGATATTTCTAGACATTAATAAGATCTCCTCTCAGTCTTCTCAAGACTAAACAGCTCCAGTTGTCTCACCCTTTCTTCATAGAAAAGATGCTTAAGCCCCTTAATCATCATTCTAAAAGGGTAGAATAAAACTCCAACTTAAACAGGAGAGGTAATCTTATAGTGAGGTTTGTCCATAGAGGAATAGAGGGCACTCAGCAGCATTAACCCCTTTACTTCCTACAAGATGCACAAACACTTCCAATGGTTCTCTCGAAGAGTACTGAGGAAGAGCTACTATGCTCCAGTGAGTTCAGTGGGAGTTTTGCTATTAAGCTCAGAGGGGCTGGGATATCACCCTTTTCACCCTAATTAAAGCTGCAGCACAGAGTCACTGAGCAAACACTTGCGTGGATGAAATTATTTCATTCCACCTTGCAGGGTGTCCAGGAATGAAACGTCCCTGACTCAAATGGCTTTTGCACTCTTGCAGAACGAGTGCCTTGCTGGGCCTGCTCTCCTGCATGGTGGGACACACAAGTGGCTAAAATTAATTAGGCAAGGGCTCCTGCAGAGCTCAAGGCAGGGGCTACAGAGTGCAGTAGTTACATCTTAACACCTCAGCTGGAGCTGGAACTGTTCAGGGGAAAATAGCAGCGGGTGGCAGCAGAGGAACAAGAGAAGCAAAGGAGTTAAAGAGTCATCAGGACTTTCCCTAGAGTAAAACTGAGGTGTTAAAATGCTCCAGTGTTTACCAGGGTGGCTTGAGCTGGCAGGCTGCTTTTGAGTACTTTGCAAATGCTGAATCACCTCTCTTTTCTTCCTTCAGCTCACTAAAATCATTACTTTCTATTAAATCTTCTCTGCTATCGAAGTTTAAAATAAATTTACCAGATGTTTGATTTTCTTATCCCTGGGAAACTCATCAGAATAATGGATTTATTGAAAAAGAGGAATCTGGCCTGCAGAGAGTTTCTTAAATGAATGAAGAGGCTTGTTCTTGCTAGAAACACCTCTTTTCACAGACCCAAATCTAGAAACTTAAACATTATTCTGGCAGTCTCTTCACAAGAGGCTGGTGAGGCCAGTGGGGCTGTTCTCCCTGAGAGCACCATCCATCCCTCTGTACAGCCCGAGCTCTGAACAACACTTTCATCCAGCAAATGGATGAACGATTTTTTCAAGGCTGTAGCTGAAGCCTGTGCCTGATTCCATTGGAAAGGTTTGCAGGGGAAAGGCTGGGAAAACTTCTGGTGAAACAAGGAAAATAATTTGAAGGTTCAATTCTTGAAAAGACACAAGCTGAGTGAGACCTGAGAGGTGCTGACTGTCTTGGGTCAATTTCCAGTGCCAATCCTAATCCTAACCCTTTTCCAGCAAGAATCCAGAGAAGACAATGAGGCTCAGAGTTTTAAATACCCCTAAAGTCTAATTACAATTCAACCTTCTAAATTAAGAAAGAATCCAGAAGCTGGGTTTAGCTAGGACTGAGGTTGGATTTTTTGCAGAGGAGGATGAGGGCCTCTCTGAAAAGCCCTCTTATTTTTTTAATGAAAGAAAAGTGAGCAGCTACCATGCTTCTCTGCAGTAACTACTCAGTGTGTTTTATGCAACCCCCAGAATTATTTAAGACAGCAGAAACACATCTGTATCCATCTGCTTGGCACCCTGCTGAAACTTGCCCCAGGCCTCTAGAATAAATGCCAGAACAATATCCTGTCAATCTGCCCACTGTTATTTCAGATGATTCAGCTACAAAGCAATCATATTTGTTTTAAATGTTACATATCAAATTTAAAATCAAAGTGGATTTAATAACAATGAAATATATTCATTTCCCAACAGCACTTTACAAACCACTAAGAGAACAACCCCTTTGGTTAAAGGATTTCTGATGTTCTCATTCCAGCAGAGGAAGCTGCTGCCTTCCAGGAGGCACAAACCTGTGCTGGCTACTTACCACCCACTTACAAAACTCTGCTTTTTTGGCGTGCTGGACTTAAAAAATGAAAGCATCCAGTCCTTGGGTCTGGACAGGAAACACAGGCACAGAGGAATGTATTTTATGAGTGGAATTTTCTGCAATGTGAGAGAGCATGCAGGCAATAGGAAAATGTAGGCTGTGCACATCTGTGCTGATAAGTGCTGAGAGTTTACTTGTGAATTTAAGCCTGCAGTTTGTCTGTAAGCTACAACATAAATGTGGATCTGCAGTTTATTCATCAGACAGAGCTCTGCAGTTTATCTGGGAGCCAATCAGGTCCTAAATCACAGGCTCTGCATCCCTCTGCTGCCAGCACGTCCTGCTCACGTTTGGACTCTATTGGAGTCGGCAGGTACAAAAGCCCATTGTTTGCCTGGTCACTCTGGCCCACATTGGGTGACAAAAAAAACAAGAAAAAGAGGAGTGTTGTACAGTATTCCTGCACTTAGGTAACACCAGATTATCTACTTACTGATCTTTGATGTTGTTGATGTAATTTTCTATCTGTGCTGGGATTCCTTGTAGAATTGAGTTTCTGAATGTTACTCGATTGACAACTTTTCCATGATGTCCATCGATCACAACCAGTTGGATGCCCTCATCAGTCAGGAAAAACCTTACACCATCAACCTGTGCGTGGGGAAGAACATTCTTAGTAGGTCAAAGTAACGCAGTTGCAAAGAGCCACCTGTAAGAAGCACTGACAGTGTTGAGCCACAGGACTGCTCTTTGTATCAGAGAACAGAATTCCAGATCTCTGAGGTTGAGCTGTCCTGTGTTTTTGCTAATATGGGGAAGTTACACCCATTTATTTATTTTTTTTGCAAAATACAAAGCAAAAGTGACCTGAATCTAACTATCCGTGGTAACTTCATAAACAAATTTTCCATAAAAACAAAGCAAGTATCTTAGAATTTTGTCCCATAAAGTTCATTTAAGAACCCACCTCAATGTATGCAAAGTCATCCTTTAGGTGGAAGTACTGCTTCTTATAAGTCTCTATTTTCACTTCTAGCAGGTGGTCCTTAGTTTTCTGTTTACAAAAACAAGAATAAAAAGGAGAAAGTGAGGAAGACCATTACTTGAATACCTAATTTTCAGGAAACACTTTAAACTTTGAAATGGAATCAACAGGAAAGCTACATGCCAATCACTGTCTTGCCAGATTACATCACTAATGAGACTGGGCACAGCAGGGACCTCTCTGCTCATCCTGTCAGCAATGAAATTGTTTCACCAAATGGCAGGGTGGGTCCCACTTAACAGAGCTGACACGTATTCTCTGAGGCTTTGCTGTGCATCCCTTCTTCAAGGATGATGAGAGAAAAAATTGCAAAAACCAGAGAAATATTCCCCTCGCTCCTCCAGAACCAGCCTGGATTGGATGTAGGAGCCAGTGTCCCACAGAATCCTTTACATGAACGAGACGTTCAGCCACGCAGCCCCTTCTCTGACACCCCTGTTCCTACAGCTGGGAGGAGCTGCATGACCAGGCAAGAAGAGTTGCCCAGTCTCCAGAATCACATTCCCTGGACCAACCTGTCTTCCAGCTCATCACCTTTCACCCTGTGCTTTTTGAAGCACAACACTTCACAACAGAGCCCCAAAAGACTATGTACTGAACATCAACCTACATCTTGGGTGACTCAGTCCTTTGAGGACCTGCACTCTCTGTACATGCAAGAATCTGTTTCCTACTATTTCACACACCTGGAGCTTTTCAGAAAATCAGGCACGGGATAGAGGGAACCTGTTACAAAATCTTTCTATGTCTATGGGCACAAGATGTGCCAGAACTACAGATTTTCACTAGCAATAATTCTGTGAGAAGAAAGAACTACTTTACCAGTTGTGCACTGGAGAGCTTCTTGGGCATTGGCACCTCTACTATTGGTGTCTCCATGTACTTGGGATAAGCCATGGCTTCACAGTCACTGATCCCAGCTGTCTTTGGGATCACAGCTTTGATCCTTATTCGTTCACAGCCCTTGACAGAGCAGAAAGCAAATTTATCCTTCTCGTTTTGAGCTTTGAGTTTCAGAAAGAGCAGCCTGCAGGTAGGGGAGAAAAGTGAACAGCATTCTTAAGACTTCTGTGAAGAAAATTACTAACTCCTAGTTTTGGTGGCCTCCTCCCTAATGCTCTGCTGGAATGCACATTACAAACCCACGATGCCTGTGGCTGCATTTTATAATGCTCAACATACCACGTGCAAATAGAAGGGGGGATACATCTCAGAAATTGTTTGGGGAGGTCAGGGAACTTAAAATAGAGCAATTAGATGACACCTGAATTCCATTTGAGCTCTATTTTATAATTATGGATTTATATACAAATACATGCTTTGTATTTTAAGGTCTTTCCTGTTTTTTTAATTCTTTAAACGAAAACAACAGGCTTCACTCTCAGTTCCTGTGCATCCCTGTCATGGTGTTTATAAATGGTTATTTTTCAAAACCAAAAGGGCTGGGTGTGTCTCCAGTTCAGTTTCATGGCCTGTGCTTCACATTTGTCTTTTTTTTTTTCTAATTTGTATTCATTTGGCAAAGCATTTCCCAGAGTAACTGGCAGTGCTGCAGTGGCTATGAATGATTGGCACCCGTGGGAGTCCCTGGAAATTTAGATGGTGGTCACATTCCCAGAAAGATTTTCTGGTTTTGTTGTGATCCTTGCTAATGGCATGAGCCAAACGGCTCACGATTCCAGCAGCTTCCTCAAAGAGGTGTCCAAATCAGCAAGTCTTGCTTCCTTACCCAGTGTCCTCATCCCAGTAATAGTATCCTTTGCTGGGATATCTGTGCTCCAGTTTCTCCATTTGAAAGGTTCTGTAGAAGGTTCCAGTCTTGTTCGTTTTCTTCAGCAGACGATTGTGGATGTCTGAGAGAATGGAAAATGTCGTCCCTTTAGGATAGCAAAATCCTACTTGGATCCAGTCGTTCCTAAAAATAGCAAAGACCCACAGTATAACAAGTCAACACATGACTATTATTTTCCTGGGCATGCTAGAAGCCAAACTAAATAATTCACTTTGAAATGTAACTTGATTTTTTCCTGACCAGTTAAAATTGTAACAGTTTGGGATGAATCAGTGCAACCTAAATTAGACATAACAACCATGGGTTACTTAAGCCATGTGGGTCAGACCTGTTCCTGACTTCTACACCTGTGACTTCCATGCACCAGGAATGAATTAGCTTTAGGCTTCTAAAAATGAACCGTGTTATCTTGCAAGGCTTCCCAGGGGAGGAAACAGGAATCTGAGATGTCAAATGGGAAGATGGTGAACTCAATGGACTTCCTGGAACAAGCATGTTCATTCTGGAAGAGCTCTTGAGGGGATGACCTCAGCCATTAAAAATTTGCAGTTACATTACTGGGCTGGAATGTTGGAATTCAGTCAGATCACTCACTTGTTGAAATTGATGAGCCATATGGCCAGCTCTTCAGGGGCTGTCTTGTCCCAGTGGATGGTGTAGCCTTTCCTCAGAGTTATAACTGGCTGATACTGCTGGTAATGTGTGCTTTTGCTCAAAGCCCCTTCCAAGTAGAGTGGGTGATTGTGGTAGTCATTTTTTATTATTTTCATTTTCAGGTTGGCTGGCTTGTAGGCTTGGATGTATATCTAGATGAAAAAAGATCACCAAGAGTTTAATGAACTGCAGTACAATGTTCAAGGCACAGCTACTCAATAGATGTGAATGGTAAGAGGCCTGTGCCTTCAGCAGTGGCCTGTGCACTGTAGACAGATACCTAAATATTCAGTTTCTTACTTTTCAACTAAGTAAAAAAGAAGGATCATTTCCTCATCATGTGAGTTCAAGAGTATGCACCAATCTAGGCTTCAAAGAGACCTGCATTAGGACTGGAGTATTTCAGTGTTAGTGCAAACCCTCAGCAGTGGGACAGTATCTACCTCAGACATCTGACTTCTGCTGAACAAGGGCCCTTCTGTCTGGGTTTCAGAAACAGGAAAAGCAGCTCAGTGGGTACAAATTGGCTTTAGTGGCACTACACTGAAAAAAACCCCAATAACCCAACAGTTGCACCACCTAAAACAAAAAAGGGTGCTACCCTTCAGAGGAAAGTGAGGACTCTCTCAAGGCAGCAGCACTTGGAGCTCGTGTGGTAGGAAGAATGGTTTAGTGGTTACACAACAGGATGAAAGATCATGAGAGCTGAAGTCTAATTTCAACTCCTCAGCACATTTCCCATAACACTGTGGGCAACACTTCCCTCCATAAATCAAGGAAAAATAACTAGCCCTTAGATTTATGAATACTAATCTGTAAAAACTCATGGAGCTCTTGGGGAGCTTCAGGCAGAAGTTTTTAGAGCTGTTAACAGTCAAGGCCAAAGTGTCTGCAAATGTAGCACAGTATCCTCATGTTCAAAGCCACCTGTGCAGACATGCAGATAAATAAACCCTGAGTACCCTGAAGAAAGTCCGTTTCTAAAGGTCAAGCTTTACAGTGCCAAGAAATTTAAAATAAAACAGGGTGATAAGGATAGTGCAAGGTGAACAGCTTTACCTGTGCAAAGTGTCCACTGCAGATGGACCCTCTCCAGTCGGGCACGTCAATGCAGTCAGGGTGCTTGATTAACCAGTTATCTTCTTTTATCAGGTATGAGCCTGGATATTCCGACACAGAACCATCTACATCATGAAAAACTGATGTTTTATCACCATCCATATCCAGATCATTGAACCAGGGTCCAGGTTCTCCAAAGAAGACCCTTGAGGTAATCTAAACAAAAGAGTGAAACACATTTACATCTCCAGAAAGGATTAATCACTTCGAGTACATAGCAAAGGATGGCTGTGGTCACTAGAGTGGCTCAAAGGACCCATTTTCTGACTTTATTTGGCATAGGAAAGTAGCTTGAACAAGAAGCAGTGTTGAGTGTGTGGGTCCATGTGTGCATGAAGAAATCTGTGCATGCATCATCATTCTTTAGATGGCCATGGATTTTGGCTGCTTAGTTGAGACACTGTGGGCTTGATGCTCTGAGGCCCTGTGATTACAGGTGAAGTCTAAGGTTGAAACTCCTTTGAGACAGCACTTATGTGATAATAAAACTATGAGCTTCTGAGCCTGAGCATCCATTTGATTAATCAACAGGAACATCAGTGTCATTCAGTACAGGAATATTAGGATTGTCTCTCCTTGGCCTGCATGTTGCCTTTCTGCTGAGCCTGAAGTCAGTGCAGAGCTCAGTCACACACTTAAAAGATGTGTTTGATTTCTCAGAGTGTAGACACAGATTTCCCTGCTGACCAGGGGGAAAGGCTAAAGAAACCCCAAATTTTCAACTTCAGCTGTGAGGTTTGTTTTAAAATTCTGGAGGAAGGTTCAGGAGACAGAGTGAGTTCACCAGAGCAACTTTACTTATTGTCTGCAAATATATTTTTAAGGTTCCAAAGCCACATAAAGTCACACCACTGCTGGGAACAACCAGTGACCTCCCCTGGGAAATGGCTGCTCAGGCAACTTCTGCCTGGTATTTTTATCCAGCATAAATAAACGTCATGTCACCAGGCTGCCTGGTGCAATGTTAGAGAGTGACCAACCAACACTTTTAGGGGAATGTTGCCTTTCTCATCCCATTTGGCACAAGGACTGATAGTCAGCACTTCTCCTGACATGCAAGCAAGTCTGCTAATTTTTTAAAAGTTAAGCAACCCAAATAATTTCAATCCCAACCACTGTATATTTTTATTTGTCTGTAATGCTTGGCAGTTGAATTTAGCAGCTGCTAAAGGTGAACCTCAGCAAACCAGTTATCAAAAATAAATGAAAAGCACAGATCCCAGGATGGGTTCAAACCAGCACCCAAAAGTTCATCCTGTAATTGGAAGTCTGACAGATGCTTTTTGGCTGGGTCATGCATTCGTTCATGTCTGCAAAACTGAAGTCCATGGAATCACCCTGGTGTGCAGGGCTGCAGAATTACCCTGCATTAGCTCAGTTTCATAGCTGATTTCCCAGAGTCAGTATTTTCTGCTTCTAGGTGAGTTAGAACTTCCACAGCAGACTTCCCTCTGCTGTTGCTTTAATACTATACTGCTGTTGAAAATAAGAGGGCAGATTCTTCTCCCTGTTCCAACAATTTCTGAGACACACATAAAAGGAAAATATTTCCACTTGGATGTCACTATTTTTTTGAAACCAATGCCTGCTACTGGTTTGCTGCAAACCTGTCCAGAGAATTGGATTTTCTCCTTGTTTCACCCATTTGATTTTCTCTTTCTTAGCTGCCACCCTCTTTGTTAAACTCCTGGCAAAGGTAACGGGCAACCACCTGAAGATCTCGCCTTTCCTCCTGAAGGCTGCTACACCCTTATTGCCCACAACCCCATTTCCAGGCTGACTGGAAAAGGCTTTGCTGGGAAGGGTAACTCACAGGGACGTCTTCGAAATGGATGTGGGTGACGTTGTTGTTGGGGCAGCTCTGCCAGGCGTTGTTGAGGCGGAAGGCCAGGGCGCTGGTGTGCCGGCCGTCCAGCGCCGCGAACTTGCGGAAGGTGCAGTTCTGCACGTTGATGGGCCCGTCGTAGAACTGAATCCCTCGGATGGGAAAATCCCTGCAACACATTTGGAGGGGACAGAAAGACTGGGTCACGACACTTTAGCAAGAGGATGTGAATCTAGACACGTACAGTCCCCCAGCACTTGTTTCTCAGCTGCTTTCATTTTTCGCAGGCCTGAGGATGGTCCTGAGCTCATGTTTTGGAAGAGAAAGGATTTCCCTCCTTTTTAGGTCTGTGAAGTCCTCTCATGCTCACAAGTTCAGCTCAAGTTCTCTCATGTCTGAACAGATCGTCTTTATTTGGTCTGTGCTCCTCCAGGGAAGGAACTTACAGCAATGCCAAAGCATTGACCTAAAAATGAATAAATCCATGATTGCCATCAGAAATGAGTTCAGCAGCACTGAAACCTGAAACTCATCAGAGCCATTGAGACTCTGTGGGCCAAGTACTGGCAAGGCTGAAAGAAGTCCCACTGCATCTTTCAAAGGAACTTGGAGACAAACAATGCAACTCAACTGCAGTAAAAAATGGATCTGAAATCAAGGAAAGGTCTTACAATCTATAGGGTTGAGAAGAGGTGAAAGAGCAGACTAATGAACCCCTATAAGCAGCCTTTTCTGATATCATCTGCAAGGTAAAGAAGACACCATTTTTCACACTGATTAAATGAATGAGATTTTTAAACTACTGAAGTGGCCAAAAAAAGATGTTTCAAATTTTGCATATGATAAATAAATTTGATCCCTTCCTTATATGGTTTCCCTTAGACAAGACTTGCCTGCTCCTGTGCATTTGTTCTGTGCCTCTGAGTCTCTGCACACAACACCCAAGACAAAATATGCCCATATACATATATGTAAAGGATATTGGAAGGACAGTCATAGCAGATTGGGTTTTCATTATTATTACAGCTAATACTAAACATTCTGTATTTCTGTGTTGCTACTGACAAGCAAAGTTGAGGTGCATAAATAAGGCAGAAAAAAAAAAAAAGCAAAGCAGCCAAGCTGTTTGTTCACTCTAGGGCTGTTGGGAGGATAACTATGTTTTTAGGAATAACAATAAAACATTTCTGCACACTCAAACCAATCTGCAGGACTAAAGTCTAGGAAGAGGCCACACATGAAGCTCACTGGCCATTTCAAAATTATCAAACAAAGGCATAAAATTCCTGTAGCACAGCAGCAACAGTAACAGCAGCTCTGATGACATCCCTAACCACATCTGAGCCAGTCCAAGCCCAGGGCAGGGCTTCCATGAGCTTTCCTGGCAGCTGACCTGGATGGAGGCTGCCACATTGCTCAACCACTGCTGACCACATACACAGAAGTGCCCAGCTAGCACACACTCCTCTTCTTGTCTTCTCAGCTGTTTGCAGAGGGGAGGGGGAAGGAAAGAGGAGTTGGATGCTGTCTTGGCAGCCTGCAAGTATGTACCTTCCAGCAGCAGCTGCACAGTGGGGACTTTGGGATCGGGAGACATGAAACCAAATCCTTTCTGTGTAATGGTTATTAAATAGAACAGTGCAGAACAAACCACACTGGGCTGGAGTTTGCACTGAGAGCAGGAACAGGGAGAGCTTTGATGTGCTGAGGTGAACTTACGGGCTGATGGGCAGGGTCCTTCCTCTGTGATCCAGACCTCCAGGTCCCCAGATCTCGTTGTCCATCATCTCTGTGCCCAGGTTCCCGCTCTCGCCAACAAACAGGCTGTTCTTGATTTCTTGCTTTGAACCATCATCATGAGGGAAAGTCCCACCACTAGAAGGGAAAGGCTGGAGGTGAAGGGGCTGCTCACATTCATCCCCACCAGCTGCCCCAGCTGCAGCACAGCCAACCCCACACCTACCTTGCCAAGGTCAGGCCAATGCCGTTGTCAGCAAACCTGTAAAGGAAGGAAGATGTTTCAGAAGAGGTTTGAGTTTGCTTCATTTTATCATGTCAAACTAAAATAACCAAAGCAATGAGGTGGAGGGCAGCAGGGCTTCATCACTGAACAGTGCTCAGGGAGAAGCTCGGGCTTTTCCCCTGTCCCATTTTGGAATATCTGTTTTGGCACATCCTGTGAAGCAGCAGACATGCACCTGATTGCTCCAAGCTGAGGTCACACTGATGATAATTTCTCTGTGTTTAGTGATCACACCCTTTCACTGTTACACAAAAAGACCACACCTCGCGCTTTTATTATTTAACTGCTCTGCCTTACATGCATCTCTGTGCTCCCTGGTGCTCATGTATCATGTGCTGCTTCCAGGAAATAGTTTTACAAGAGGAGCTGCTACAAAAGCAGAGAAGCTTGGCTTCTCTTTCATCAACAGGAAGGCAGAGATTGGATCTTCCTTATTAAATAACAACAACAACAACAACAACAACAATAATAATAATAATAATAATAATAATAATAATATAACAGCAACAATAATGATGATGATGATGAACGTCCATCCCTTTTGCTGAGACTTCAAAGCTCTTAGATGGATAAATCACAACTTTCAGTCCATGATTTGAAGCAAGGCGACATGTATGAGCAGGTCTTCATGGTATCTTCACATCGGTGTCTCTCTTACCACGCCTTTCTCTGATCTCAGGGCAACCCCCAGAGCCAGCCCCGGCTCTGTCCTGCTGTCTGTCTGTCTGTTTGTCTGTAGGTGGCAGCCCTTCCCAGGCTATGGCCTCCCTGCCCTGCCCTAGCCCCAGGAACAGACGCTGCGGGCCACATTAACGTTAGTTTTATTAATGTCACACATCAGTCTTTTTGCAGCAATAGAAATGGAAATTGCCGCGGTTATAAAGCCAATTAAAGCTTGATGGCTGCTTCCTCGAATTCACATGCACTCCGAGGTTTGCTGCTGGAAAGGGATGAAGAGCTCGGACTTGTAGCAACCTCCACACACTGCATTAGCTCCAACGCCCGTGTCTGCATCACGAGTGTGGTCTGCAAAGACACCTCTTGGGGGCCAAGGAGTGCACTAGATACCTCTGGTTCATCACTTCATGGGAAGCACAAACTGTGTTACGCAACATTACATATCCCACAGTTCTGCTACAGTCACATTTTCACCAGCCTGCCTGGTCACTAGAGTGAGATCTTATCACCAATTGCTTTAGGAGGTTTGGGTCACTCAAAGCTAAGGCAGCTCTGGCCAGGAACTGGACACCAGGTAATGGTATGACACCTGCTTCTACCAGAGTTGTCACAATATGCCTTGCAAAGTAGTTTTTTTTCCCTTTTCTCCTTGTTCTTTATTGAGTTTGGTATCAAGAGCCTGGCTCAGCAGAAGGAACTGTACAAGATGATCTATTTCCAGGTGCAAATCAAACATCTGTTCTGACCAGTGCAGGAGCGGCTTTCAAAGAGCACAAGACACACTTGCCCAGTCTCTCTCCCTTGATGGTGTGATGCATAGTTTTATGTCTGCTTCATCAGTACTTGCTTATTCATCATAACAGTGAACCACATGAAACTGATCTGTGACCAGGCTTAGCCAGGGAAGGTCAGGGATTTTGCTGCTTCCTTTTCAAAGCACCTAATTTTTCACGTAAAAAAGTAGTTTTCAGATTTACTTATTTGTATCTGTCTGTCTCTATGTGTGTATGTGACCATTTTAAAATCCTGGTCAGCATCACACAGAGAAACAATCTGAGGAATCTTCAGTTCAGACAAAGCAGGTTTTCTTTGTGTAAAATAATGCCTGTGTTCACTTAACGTTTCATCGTTGCTCCGATCTCGGCCATCTGAAAGGTGCAAAGCAATATAAATAATCTGAACCTCAGCTTTGTTTGCCATGAACACCAGGCTGAACTCTTGAGAGTTTAAATAAGGCAAAACTCACTGGCAGTTGTCCAGCCACACGTCTCCACCCCGTAGCCAGGCCCCGTGATCCTGATTCTTGTAGGCAATAAAGTGCTCAATTATTGCAGGTTCCCTGGGCTTCAAAGGATCAGCATCTTTGTGTGGGCTGTATCTGTAAGCAGGAGGAAAGAAAGGTTGGCAAGGGAAGGTAGCCTTTGCTCAGTGCACAGCCTTGCTGAACATCTGGTTTCTGCTAACTCAGGAACAGCTTTGGGACAAAAGTCCATCCAAGTAGCATGTCCAGCCAAGCAGCAATGGCCAGACCCAGCTGCCAAGGAAAGGATGGTCCAGGAGAGGCAGTTGTAAAGACCCTCTCCAAGTTTCCTTTCACCTTTCCATTATTGTATTACTGATATACTGCTGAAAGCATGTAAAGTTTATTGTTGCTCCCAAAAGCCTAAGATATTTTTTTAATCCCTTACTGTTATCCTTTAGCATATTCCTGTTATTTAGATAAATATCCTTTTGTTTTCCCTTTTGAGCATTCTTATCTCCTAACCTTGGCTATACTGGGACAATGAGCACTGCTGCCAAATTTTTCTTGCTGTGGAAAGGAACTAAAACATCTTGGAGAGGGGCTGAGAGTGTGTCCTTCACTATTCCCTCTATACATTACTCAGGACACACGTACAACATTTACTAACTCTGAAGTTCTCAAGTATGATGAAATGTTGGCCTGATGCAGGAAAAAAGCAGTCACAAGTGGAAGTAGCAGCAACGTGTGCCCTCAGCTGCTGCCTGTTGGCTCAAGCCACAGGATCTGAGGAAGGATCTGGCTTGCTATGGTGACACTGAGCTCAGCTGTCATCTACCAGGTCCTGAAGTACAGCTCTCCCCGTTTGCTACTGAAAAACCATCTTCCATCATACTACATAGCTTAGAAAACCTGACAGATAAATATCCAATTCAGTTCCAGCAACGGATGGTCCAGAGATTAAAATTCATGCCTTGCCAAGGAGTAGCAAGGCCAAGCTGTCAAATCACTAATAGATATTCAATAGCACTTTGCTTTGCTTAATAAGCCATCATATCAATCTAAAACTGAGCATCAGGCTGATAGGGTTCCAGTAAATGAATATTGCTTTGGCAGCTTCATCATAGTGAATCTGCTTTCAGAGAGGGATTTAGTATCAGCCCTTGTGAATTCCCCAGACATCACTAAATACGGATATTTTGTGATGGATTCCACTTTTATTCACATCTATGCATAACTGGAGGAACACTACAGGGTACAGAATTTGACTCAGACACTTAATGCTGTAACTGAGTGCAGAACAATCTCTCCAGTTCTGTAACTGTCCAGCCTGCCTCCCAGGCTGCCCCAGCCACTCCAGCTATCATCATTTATTCAGTCTTTTGGTCTTGACACATGAAAACGATATAAATAATCTGAGCTGCAGGCTGTGCTGGTGGGTAATCCCCCAGCGTAAACATGACTGCATTATGAAGTGCTTGGCTTCCAGGGGTCATTCCTGCCCTTGTATGGCAACAGAAAAATTGCCTTTTGTAATCACTTACTGTGCCTGTGGCAGCAGGCAGATTCCCAAGGCATGTGTCCAGCTATATGGAAAAGCAGCATCAGGCTCCTGAGAGACTCTGGAGATACTTGCAGAGCAGGCTGCTTTTAATAAGTTATTTTTTATAGAAGTTCTTTTATATAATTGAATTAATATTTTCAATTAATTTAGCATTAAATTAATGTAAATAATATTCACTTTTGAACATCTTTCAGCATCAGCTGCTGGGCAGGATGCTGGGGTGATGTGGAACACAGGATAACTGATATCTGAGCTGCTGGAGGGGTTCCCCTGGGGAGGAGGACCAGCCCCACCCCTGAAATGCTTGCCAAGTGCACAGCTACATCAATCTGGGCAGCCCACATGCCACATGGAGAGAAGAAAAGGAAAAAATTGCCTTTCTCCCCCCTCTGAGGAGAGGTTTTCAGCAGGTTCCTCTTCCCTACATCTCTTCTTCCTGCAACTCAGTCATGGGGGAGTGCAGGTTGGGTGCAACTGGAGGCAATTGGTCTGGCAGGAAAAAAGCCTATGAAACTTGAGAATATTTATGTCCATTTCTCTCCCTGGGGTTGATAACTAAGTTAAGAGCCAGACTCAACCTCTAAGGAGCTAAAAGGGTGCAAGTGTGGTATGTATGCTATTACACTTGGCCTGCAAGAAGCCCTCTGCTTACATCAGCCTCCTCCCTGGGGTCAGCTTTGGGGAAAGAAGGGAACATTCTCATAAGGCACCAGACCACGGTAGGTCTGCCAATACAATACACTCTGCAGAGAGGTTTCCAGTATTTCTAAATGACTCCTTTGTGCCCCACAGAGGCTGTGCCCAGCAGGAGGGATGAAGGGTGGCTCTGTGTATTTAATTGTAACTACTATTGCAATGACAGATGTGGAACTAGACAGAAAGTCAAAATCCAAGTGTGAACTCCACCACATAAGCAGTCCCTGCTCAAGCAGGTCCTAAAAGAACAAAGAAAATCAATAGCATTCCCAGGAAATACACTAATTTATTATTCCTGGGAAACTGTAGCAGCAAGTTCTGCCCAGTGAGGTTGTTGGCCAGCAGAATTTAATTTTCTTCCTTATCTAAAAAAACTAAAGTCAGTGGAATACTCTAGAGCAGATGTAACATCCATGGCAGCTCAGCTCAGAGCTAAAGAGCAAGAGCAAAACCAGAAGGGTGGGTGCTGAAGGTACCTTAGGAGAGGAAATGAGAAGATGAAGCTAGAAAGCAGTAAATCTAACTGAAGACCTTTCCTCAGTAAGAGCCACCCCAAAGGTATTGCAGTGATTCTTCTCAGCTTCCCTGGGAGCAATTTCAAAGTTTTCAGTCAGTGCTTTAGAGAATCTTTTCCAAAACCAATGGTGCAAAACACTTTACCTGCCAGAAATCAGCGTCAGGATCGGTCTTTTGTCCTTGGCTGAGGCTGGGGTGGTTTTAACACCATTATCAATGATCATTCCAGCCTAAAAGAAGAGAGAAATGCAGCATTACAATAGATGTAGATATTCTACAGTTGTTTCAATCTCCAGGCTCTGCTTCCAATTGCTCTAAGCCCAAGTCACTCGCAAGATCGTAATAACTGCATGTGAAACAGAGGGTTGCCAACCTATCCAGGCTTGCATATACCCCCAAAAACTGCCACCTCTCTTGCAAATGCATGTATGCCCACAGACATCAAGACCCTGCTGCAGCTGAAGGCACACAATAACAGTAACACACAAGCCCACAACACAGCATGTGAGGGGTAAATAAATACAGAGAAGGTGAGTAGACACAGTGGCCTGTATTTATCCCTCTAGAAGTTAATTGCTAACATTGGCAGTTGAGGTCTGTAATTAGATGAGCTGCCAATGGATGCTCCTGGAGGCACTATTTTAGGAGTGCAGAAGCAGAGGAGCAGCTTGAGCAGAGGAAAGAGCCTCTTCAAATGCCCAAGAGCCAAGTGAAGCTGGTGCTGCCCAACTCCACGTGCTCCCATGCCAGCATGAAAGCTGCTTGATCTGCAGACACAAACAAGCTCACAGTAACTTTTAGCGAAAGAGAAAGCACAGGCATTAATAGCCTGCAGATCCAAAGAGCTGGAGTGAGAAGCTGGTGGGGTTTTGAGGGCAGCGTTCCCGTCACGTGCAGACTTACCCGGTAGTTGGAATGCGCGCGGTTGTTGGAGAATTTCCCCATGGGCACGTGCTCCGAGTAGCCAGGAGAGTACATGCCTGCCGAGGGCCCTGTTGGCACGTGGTGCAGAACAAACCAAAAGCCTGTTTCCTGACAAAAAGAAGGAACATCTGAGCCTTTGCTTGAGCTTAATTCTGGTCTACATTAGCCTGAGTATTTACCAGGAAAGCCGCGAGCCAGAAGGTTTCAGGGCAAATCACAGCCAGCAGCAGCGACCTGTGTAACTGTCTGCAGCAAAGAGTTTCACACCCATATACTTTCACATGCACGCTCCCAACCAGCACCTTCAAGGTGTCTTAATTTAGACTCTGACATCTCTTTTGAAGCTATAAGTGAGACTTTCAAAATCCTTAACACACGCGCACACACACAGCCTGATGTCCTGTCACTGCATGCATGCACCTTAAAAATCAGATAATTTTCATTTAGTTGCCCAAAAAACCTATCTAAAAGGCTGAATCTAGGTACTTAGATTTGGAAGTTTTGTATTAGGCTTGGTTTGCCAAAAGGGTCCTGATGTGACCGAGAATTCCTGCAGAATTAGTGCTGATGGAAATTTCAGAGCACCATTACTGTATTGCAGTCAACAGAATCATTACCAACAACTTCACTGGGACTCCACAGTCACATTTATTTAATTTTTTCAGGCTACACAGTGTGCAAAGGCTGAGAATTTTTGTTAAAGCCACTCAGCTCTAGAAACAGCAAGTGACAAGTGTGATGCAAAAGGAAAAGCATAATTTTGTATTTGCAGCACTAGGCACATCAGTATGTATCTTGATCTAGCAGCTTCAATAATGCCTGAGTAACAGAAGCAGGTTTTATTTGAGCAAGACCCTCAGCCTTGCAGAGCTGTAACCAGTCTGAGTTGTTACCAAATAAGAAACTTCTGCACTCACTTCGGATCCCGCAGCTGCACAGTTTATAAGGTTGTTGTGTGGGTTGGCGATCCAAAAGGTGGATACGGCGCTGCAGGTCAGGAAAACAAAGAATAACATGAAAATGACACTTCGAGCACACACCAGAGTCACCAATCAACTCCCTCCAATACAGGCAGGGCTGATAACTCCCAAGATAAGGGGTCCTGCCTAGGGGG
The DNA here is from genome assembly GCF_000747805.2 of Chaetura pelagica. Taxonomy (NCBI): domain Eukaryota; kingdom Metazoa; phylum Chordata; class Aves; order Apodiformes; family Apodidae; genus Chaetura; species Chaetura pelagica. Next base: position 1,141,393 of record NW_009954311.1, on the reverse strand, counting down.
CCAAGGGAATGCTGTTTTTTTCTTTCTCTTCTCATGCCACATTTGTCCTCTCTGGTTTGACAGAGAGCATGGCCTTATCTTTTAAAACCCCGAGTATTAAATGAGGAATTTCTACTGCAATTCCAAGGCTGCTATGAACCTGTCAGATGTCCATCATGTTTTATGATAAGGTAAATATACTGTTGCACAAGTCACAGAAAAGAACTTTGCCCCCAGATAAGCCCTCAGGTTCATTAGAGACTCACTTCATCAGGGGACCCAATGAACTGCCTCTTAAGAGCTTTCCAAGTGTACCCCAGTACCTGCTTTTTCCAAGCACGGCTGTGATTCATTAACTTTATTTGCTCCCACCCTTCTATGCATTTCTTTTGGGACAAAAGGACTCCATTTGTCTAATGCACATAAAAGACTCATAATTGAAAGATTCCCATCAAGGAGGGAAGATCAATCCATCACTGTCCATCCTGTGACATCCAGCATTCATTAATCAGCAGGCACATGAACTTTGGGAGGAAAACATCCAGCACTTAGAACCTGCATTCTGGCTCCCTGAATTTGCTGTGTGAGACTTGTGCTCCTGCAGGGGATGGACAAGGTAACACTTGTGTCTATTTTACTTTTGCTGTGAGACTCCACAGGGGCTTTAGGCCAACTGATTTTGCTGGCCTAAGAAGCAGCTCCATTTGTGTGACTTTATCATGAAACCACAGCAAAACACTTTGATTTTGGACATGGGACTGGCCTAGAAAGAGACAGTTTGAGATTATTTACAGACTATCTCCTGCTGCGTATGCAAGGCCGAGGACACTGTATTTCCACAGTGACCTGTCTTTCAGCTTGATCCTGCTCCTCAAAGCCACGTGGATGAGGCAGGTTACTGTGTCATTTGGCACCACCCTATTGTCTGAATTCTTGATAGCAGCTGCCTGCCTGCTTCTTCCAAGCCAGTGCAGCTGCAGCCAGTGCTTTTCCCTCATCCCTTGTCCCTCATGCCTGCACTGGTGCCTTGGCCACTGCCCCAGGGGTGCCCCTAGTGCACTCAGGCTGGATGAGCCCAGTGCAAAACAAGTTATTTTTCTTATCAGAACTTGAATTCTTTTATAAATGATGTCATCATGATCAAAGAACTCTAGGACATTTTCATTAGACCTCAGCCTACCTAGCACTTTTCATGTAACAGTCTTCAAAATGACACAAAATATGTCCCTCTGACTATGAAATGGATTATCAGTGGAAAATAAGCAGAATAGCTGATTAACTCTTATTTTGTGAATGGACTTATTAAGTGCAATTTATAAACAAACACAGATGTAAAAAAGAACATTGCATGAATCCATCTCTTTCTCTTGCCAAAGAAAAAGCTAAAAATATATTTCTTTGGACAAAACCCCAGGTTTTTCTGAGGACAGAATGGGTGATACTGATACATTCTCAGCAGACTGAGAGTATTTCCAAGTAAAAGAAAACCCCTGAAGATTTTTAGCTGTTAGGCATCAATCAGCATCTAACTGTCTCAATTTCAGGATGGAAGTCTGGCTTCAGAGGCTTTCTCATTCACTTTTTGTGGGTCAGAAGTTTAGCTTGTTTTAACTGTAGGTTTTTCCCCCCTCCATCTGCAGGAGAATAAAATCATGGAGAAAAATGTGGACTGTGGATCTAAGCGCTCCTGTCTCCCAGCAGCTTCCACACAGCAGCAACACTCTGTGGGCTCTTCACTGTGGAAGACCTCCCATTCTGTTGCACAGAGGTCTTGTCCTCAAGATGATCCACCATCAATTTTAAAATCTAAAAGGCAAGCTTGACATCCAGCTTTTAATGGAAAACACTGAAAACAACATGGTTCCACAGATTCTCTTCAGGCCACTTGCTATACTCCCTGAACTGCAGCTGGGGATCTGCTTGCCTAGCTGCTAAGCACAGAGGCTTTACTTTAAGAGTTTAGCACTCTCTGAAGAAGGGTTGGGGGGATAGGGGGGAAAAAACCAAAACTAATTACCTGCCTGATATGCATACAAATGAGTATGTTCCCTGAGCAGCCACTAATTAGCAATTAAATAATATTCCCAGGTTGTGCACCTTGATTTTCAGGCAGAAAAACAGCTGGAAAATAATGGAAAGAAGGGCTAGAATGCCTTCAGGAACTCAGTGAGTTCATACCCTGCCTTATGACAGGGTCAGCTACAACTACAGTATTTGTGATTGGCCTTTCTCTAACTTGGGCTTAAACATCACTGCTAATTAAGAGCCCATTAATTTCTCTAAGAAAAAATTCTAATGCTTAACTGTCTGGCCAAGCTTCCATATTTCACCTGATTTTATTTTTATTTTTTTTCTACAAAGCAACAGAACTGCAAAAAGAACTTGTAAGATCCCTTCTTGCAAAGGCTTCTAAAATGCTCATCTAAACCTCAGCTGGCATAGCTGCAAGGACACTTAGAGGAAAGGATCTTGCAAAAAGGGAGATGAAAGGTATTCAGTATTTTTCAAGTTTAATACAGTGTTTGTGGCAAATAGAATTGAGAGGTTCTCATGGCAACATTTTCATGGGCTCATGTAAACAGACTATTAGAGATCCAATGGCTGTTTACAGTCTTTGATCTTTTATTGTCAACTTCCAATGCTGTGCTAAACTGTGTTTATTGTATCATTTTAGTTTCACTCCACAGTCCAGGCACACTGTGCCAAGTGACTGCCAATGCTCTATCACTAAACAGTATCTGTTCTTTGTAAATAATGACTTTGGAATTAATGGGAGTCTTTTCAAAATCAGCTGCCATTTGACATGAGCACTAATGTCCCAGCACTAATGAGCCCAGCCCATTCTGAAGTCCACAACTTTTTGCTGAGCCATTGGGATCAAGACTCCATAAGGCACACAGCATCACTGTGCACTTTGAAAGAGAGATTTTCTATATCTGAGGTAGGAACCATCTAAACTGACTTTATGTTGAAAATATAAATTACACCCTAGGTGTGTAGGCATCTGAACAGCACAAGGATAAAGATCCCTAGGACACTGCTCTCCCAAACTTTGGGGCATGCAGCCTGAACCACTACAAGTGACCATACAGTCATATACGTGGAATGCTATGGCTAAGTCCTGCAAAGAACAGATGGAAGAAAAAGAAGGTTCCCACTCACCTACAGTCCTGCCTGGGTTTAGGGATGTACCCTGGGTAAGCCCCCTCTGTGATCAGCTTGCACATCCTGCTGTCCCGGTCGGAGGGGAGCAGTGTGCTGGGTTTAACAAGCAGTCCAAGGCAGTGATCAAACGTGTTGCGTTCTTCTGGGCCATCCTCTGTGAAGAAGCAATGGCCCAGTGCATCATAACCCACCACATCCTTCACCTGCATGTACAAAACAAAAGCCAGTGTTCAGGTTTCATGCCTCAGCCACTCTATAATAATAAGAAATTCCATAGCAATGGCACATAGGAACCTCAGTACCCTCCTGAACTCAGGGTGTGTAAGCAAAAACAAAAGCAAGGTCACTCTCTGCTCTTTAGACCTTATAGTCTAAGCAAAATTCCAACACTTAAATTTAATTAGAAATTGTCATCACCTAGGAAATGCTCATTCCACTCTTCTGTCTGCCTGTGAAATCAGACACTGTCTTAGCATGAGGCCGGAAAAAACAAGAGGTGGGGGACGAATGGAGGATGTTAGATGTTCAAATCACATCTGGGCTCATTCATCTTCACATGAAGTTACATGAGCACCTACATAAAATGCATCTGAAAAATCCAGCTGAGCTGAAAAAATATTTTTTCAGACTATCAGAGAGGCAGCAAGTTGTTTTCCAGATAGGCTGGCTTGTTTTAGGTTTGACCTGATTCTTTTTTCAAGCTGTTGACAGAAGCTTTACTTGACCCTGAGACAAATCAGCTGGTGTTAATCAGTGCTGTTCTGGTTTTGGTTTGAATGTTGTTAACTTTGGGACACTGTTGTGTTGCACAGAACAATGCCCATCACCCCACTGAAAGATCTGAGAAAACAATTTCAGGAGCAATTCAGAGTGAATTCAGAGCCTAAGGCTAGGAATGGCTGGAAAACAACAGCCCTAGGACACACCATGTCCAGCAAATCAATTGTTAGTTGATATGTCTGGGATATGGAAAATTAATTTCAGGGCTCCATTGGGCAGGTGAAGTGCTGCTTTCCTGGGCTCTTTCCTTGCTCTTCCCATCAACCATCACCAATCAAACACCTTGGACTTAGGGAGCCTTCCCGGCAAAGGTTAACCTGACATCCTACAAATTCTTCTGATGAAACAGCAGTTGCCAAAGGACAAAATACAATATTAAGCTGGATATAAACCCCATTATTTATGGTGTCATTGAGAGACCTAGGTGCTCAAGCACCTCAATTAGTTTTGTAAACAGGCCTGAGACTCCTCTGCCATATCCATGCCTCATTTTCAAGGCAAAGAGAACCAGTCTCAAATAAAAACCCAGGACTAGTGTTGAAATGATTACAAATATGTTTTCACATAAGAAAGAACACTTTGCTTGCCAAATCTATTCCAAGCTTACATCTGCACACACATCTATTATGTATCATCCATCCATGCTCCAGTGTAAATACTCAAATCTCTGAACACCAGTCATCACAATAAATTAAACACAGCTAAAATGACCTGGTGCATTCCTCCAAGCTACCTCACTGAAATTTGCTGCTGACTTCCCTGATCTGATCAGATGACAACTTTTGCAAGTTTCTTTATTTAGGTATAGGATGTATGTACTGGACTGAACTGTCTCATCTTGGAAGAATTACCTGTGCCAGCCTTGAAGTGGTAAAGAACATTTCAGGAGAGTAGGATACCTTCAGAAAATGTTTTCTGACATGTAGAGGAAGTCTTTTAACCACAGAAATGTCAGAATTGCACAGAAACTGCCACCACTATTACCTTTCTCTCACACAACGTAAATACTGGAAAGAAACATAAGTAATGGTGCTGTGACCTTTTGATGGTGGGAACAGTTTCCCAAGAGAAATGTTAGCCACTTTGTGTGACCGTTTATCTTTCCAGGCAGCACAGCACTGCACCAGGACTGGGATCTGAGAACTTACAGTGACCAGCCTTTAGCTGGGGCGAAGCCCACCTTTGTGCATGGGGAGCACCATGGCAAGGGAACACACCTCCCAGTAGGTGAGAGAGGAGTGGCACAGAGAGAGGGGCTGCATCCTGGCAGGGGGCTCAGAGCAAACATCCCTTCTTCTCCTAACTCATCCCTGAAAACTCACAGAAAAACACGGAGTTATCAACCAGGGACCTGGTCCCTGCTGTGTTTGTCACCCTCTGTTTGATGAATTACTTTCCCCACATCTCCTCTCTCGGTCAGCTCTGACTTAGTTTGCTGTGTGTGTTTTCATGCACAAGCCCAGCACAGGAAT